>NC_134881.1:24882278-24982278 GCF_041734735.1 Babylonia areolata
TGAATTGGATGAAGCAGATATCACTTGAGAGCCATGAAGGCCATGCCTCTCCTGTTCTTCTGGTTTGTCTGAACTTTTGCAGACACCAAAGATTTCTTTTTCATAGTTTTGTCATGTGTGTACACACATGTGCTTTAGATATAGTCAGAGGACTTGCTGATTTCACTGGACATAGTGATAGTGTAGAGGTAGATCTATACAGACATTAAAATTCTAATAGAATAAAAGTCTGATAGATAAATTGTGTGATTGATATGTTTTTTTTTACTTCTGCATACATATATGTCAAACAAAACAAAGAAAGGAAATAAGGTAATTATATAAAACAGAGTTTACAGAAGGGAGTTTGTTTTAGTTTTATTCGCCAATATATAACCCCAGAAGCCACAAAGACATTAGTTTGTTCTTTTGTCCTGTCTAGACTATGGAAATATAATATGCTCTTTTTGCTGGCTGTCCCAAATACTGTGTTGACAAACTTCAAAAAGTTCAAAACTCTGCTGCCACATTTTTGTCACTGATTCTTGTCCTGGCTGTTTTTTTCGTATCTACTTTTAATCAGTTCACCATCGTGACAACTTTGTTCATCACATGACATGCGCATACCATTCCATTCATTCCATTCATTCTCCTGCCCGGGATGGGCGTAGAGGAGACATGAGGGACGATTCCGTAGTCAGACGACGCCATCCGGTTCTATCTTCTGCCTGTCGTATCAGCGTAGCGCTATCCATATTGGTCCATTCCTTGATGTTGTCCATCCAGCATTTGGCTTGCCTCCCTCTTCGCCTACCACCCTCTAGCGTTCCCTGTAGAACTGTCTTTTGCAGTGAATTGTGGCGTGTCACATGCGCATACACTGTATTCCA
Organism: Babylonia areolata; assembly: GCF_041734735.1. Classification (NCBI taxonomy): domain Eukaryota; kingdom Metazoa; phylum Mollusca; class Gastropoda; order Neogastropoda; family Buccinidae; genus Babylonia; species Babylonia areolata. The sequence continues at coordinate 24,883,148 of NC_134881.1, forward strand.
AAAATCCACATAAAAACTTAAAGTCAGCATTCGTACTCTTTTGTTGCACCCAAACTGTTGATTTCACAACCATCACTCCTCAATTACACTTCAGCACCCACATTCAATAGAGCATTCAAAACGTATCTTTTGAAATGTATTATTCTGAATAAAGCTTTTGCATCTACTTGTGCTTGCTTTGATCTGATTGCTGGATGTGTTCTTTATATTCATTTGTATGTATTTTGTGATTCTTTGCATAATTTTTATTATGCCTGGTTCCATGGTGTATATTTTTATTATGGTGAATGTGATACATCTTGCTGTGATTTGGGCCTATGTAATGTGAGATCTTGCCTGTGTTTATATATTTTTATCACAGTTTATGTTACTGATTATTTTTATTGTAAAGTTGGGTGAACCCCATCTGAGATGGGGATACTGCACTATATAAGCATTCATTTTATCATTTGTTATTATTGTTTCTAACAGATTTTACCTTTTGTTGAATTCCAGGAAGATGGATTGGAAGTGGTAACAGTTGAGTTATTGGTCTTGAACTCGAAACAGAAAGATATCTCTCACACTGATGGAAATGGATTTTGTGGGACACTAACTGACAACAGTTTTTGGTAAGTAATATTACTAATAGTAAATGTGCTCCTCTTTTGCTGAATAAATGATAATGATAACATTTGTCTTTTTGTTTATTGAGTCCTTGTTATATGTGCATAAGTTATCCATTTTATTTTAGGTTCAAACAAAATATGTGAATTGAACATGTCATTTGCAGAAATTGACATGCTTTAGTTTACTGCAGTTGACAGTTTTGTGGATAACCTGTTTCAGTAAAAGATTCTTTTCTTGTTTGTTTTACTTTAGTTCTATACTTGTTTATTGATGATACTAGTGAATTAACAATTATCTGTAGATCTGTTTGTATATGAGATAAGAAAATATGGAATTTGATAAACATTGAATCACTTTGAAATTGCTGAAATAATGTATCATGATCATGGTGTTACTGTTGTGCAATGACATTCCTCAGAATTGTGTCTGAGAGATTTTTGTTGGCATGATAGAGCCCCTATCTTCCACCCAGTTTTAACCAAACTTAGAACATGATTGATCATTGTAAGTTTGTGAAGTTTGTGTGACCTTGATAGAGTAGTATCAAGCAAGGAGAGGTTTCTGTTCATTTGTTTTGTTAATTTCAAGATTTTTAAATTATATTCATTGTATCTATTCATAAGATTTTTAATGTAGCATTTGTATCTGCTCACTTGAGGTTATAAGCATAACTACCAAAAAATGGGAAAAAAACAACATTGAGGTATGTACCATTATTCTCAAATCAGTTTTAACTTTTTGCATGTTTAGTGTGAAGCAGACCAGCAAAGAACTGAAGTGGGTCCAACATGGCAGACAGTGAAATGATGGAACAGCAGCAGCTGATGATTGATCAGCTCAAGGCCTTGATCCGACAGAGGGACAGCGAACTCCAGCAGAAAGACAAAGAGCTACAGGAAACCAGTGCCAAGCTGTCCAGAATGAAGCTCCAGAATAAAGCCAAACAGGCTAAGATGTCCAAGATGGAAGGAGCCAAGAAGACGCATGCAGAGGAAGCTGAAAAAGTGTGTGGCATAGATTGGTAGCATGTTTGTTTGTTTTTTGGTTTTTTTGCATTTATAAAATGGGGAAAGGGAGAGGAGGAGGAAGAGCAAAGTATTTGTGCCCTTTAAATTAATTTATGGGGAATGAAACAAAACTAACTCCTTTATTGTTTTTCATATTATAATTATTAATTTATGTATTTATTTACTTATTTATGTACGCTTATCTATTATTTATTCACCTTTTTTTTCTTTTCTTTTTTTTTCAAGGCCTGACTAAGCGCGTTGGGCTACGCCACTGGTCAGGCATCTGCTTGGCAGATGTGGTGTAGTGTATATGGATTTGTCCGAACGCAGTGATGCCTCCTTGAGCTACTGAAACTGAAACTTGTTTGTTTGTGCTCATAACTCTTGTTCAATTTGTGTTTGATTAATTATTGATAAATGTTATGCTTATAATTTGAATAGACAGAAAAAGTGAAATACTGAATGTATGCATATTGATAATAGCTGTATGATCAGAAATCGTTTCGCAAAATGTTGATCCTGAATAATGAACAGGTTCAAACTTCTTTCAACGCTGCAGGGTGAAGGAGAAGAAGGGCAGAGCGAGGAAGCTTCAGCAAGCCAGGCAGGTCGTGGTAAGCTCACCCTGTTGAAGAAGAAGCTTGAGGAAAAAGAGCGCATCATCCAGGAGAGGGACGAGACCATCAAAGCCAGGGAGCAGCAGATCGAAGCCAAGGAGCGTGTTCTGGCAGAGAGAGACGCTTTCGTGAGCAACCTGACAGAGCAGCTGGAAGAGAAGACCAAGGCCATAGAGAGTCTGCAGTCAAGTGAGGGTGCTGCTGTGGTGGGAGATGGTGATACACAACAGGTGATATGGATTTATGTGTTGTTTTTATGTTTTGGTTATTTTCATAAAGTTTTGTTTCATGTTTACCTTTGGGAATGTGCATTATTAATTTGACTTGGTTGAGTGCACAGTTAAAATGTTTGTGTGTGTGTTTAATCTCTGTGTGTGTGTGTGTGTGTGTGTGTGTGTGTGTGTGCATTCTGTATCCCTGCACAGCTGTCTCAGTCTCTTTCTGTCCCTCTGACTTGGATTTCATAATGAACTATTTTGAATATTTTTTCTTAAGAATGTGTTGAATACGTGTAATGTTTTCCAGTGAATACTGTTGAAGCCATGATATATGAACTGGTTGGTTGTACACACTTAATGAGATCCATCTTGTTCATATTTTTTTAAAATTCATAATTAACTACTTTGAACATCTTTTCTTAAAAAAAGGTTTTCTTAAGAATGTATTTAACACTTAGACATTACGCAGTGCTAGTTTCTGCTGTTGAAGCCATGATATTTGAATGAATTGTGCTGACTAAATGAGATCCATCAAGTTTATAATTAAGTATTTTGAACATTTTTTTCATAAGAATGTTTTACACACTTTAACGCTAAGTAGGGCTACTTAATACTGCAAGTTTCAGAAGCTGAAGCCATAACATGAATGAACTGGTTGGCTGTGCAGGCCATGTATGCGCAGATGGTGTACAAGGACCGGAAAATCCTGGAACTGAACAACAAAGTGCTGGAGATGGATCGCAGAGTGATGGACCTGCAGGAACTGGTGGGAGAGAAACAAGAGGTCATTCGGGGCCGTGACAGAGTAGTGGAGGTGAACCATGCATTCTTGTGTTTGTTGTTGACCACCATCTCTTCTTTCTTGTCTCAGCTTCATAATTTGATTTGCTTTCCACATTTTTTGTGCTCTGATATTTTTGTTTTCAGTGCTGTTTTGTGTCCAAAAAACTGACTGAATTACAGAATAATCCATACACTTCTTTTTGTTATTATTGTTATTACAGATAGAAATAAAAGTCAGATGAATACACTGACCACATATTTAAAACAAGATGGATTTAGTTTGAACTAAGCCATTTCAGAAGAGCCTTACAGTGTTGCTTTGTGAAGTTGCTTTCAAAAGAGTTTACAAGGCCTGACTAAGCACGTTGGGTTTCGCTGCTGGTCAGGCATCTGCTTGGCGGATGTGGTGTAGCGTATATGGATTTCTCTGAATGCAGTGAGTTACTGATACTGATTCAGTTTGCAGTGTTGCTATGCTTTGTTGCTTTCCATAAAACACCTGTGAGACATTGTTAGATATGCTATAATACACTTGGATTGTAGTTCACTTGATATCTTTTGTGCAGATTCTTCAAGCAGCCATCAAAGAGAAAGACCAAAGTGTGCATGACCAAGCAATGCTCATCACCAAACTCACAACCAAGATTGAAGCCAACGAGGAAGCATTGGACATCACCAAAGAAACACTTCGAAAAACTGAACACCAGCTCCAGACAGAGACAGACCACTTCCATATGAAACTCTCTGAAACTCAGAAATATTTCGAAGAAATGCTGGCAGAGCTGGAAGGAGAAGGCAAGCGCCTGAAGCAGATGATACTTGACAAGGACAGTGAAATTCTTCAGGGTCAGAACGACTTGAGGGAGATCATTCAGCGCCATGAGCAGGACATTCAGCGCATCGTTTCGAAAGAGGAGGTCAACATCCAAGACGAGGTCATCCGCATGTTTGAGCAGAAGCTGAAGGACACCAACGATGTCTTGGAAGGCAAGGTCAAGGTCATTGAGGTCATGCAGAAGGAGATGGTTGAAAAGGAGAAAGAACTCCAGGAAAACAAAGAATCAATCAAGGTTCTTAGAGAGAAACTTCAGGTGAGAAACCGTTTCACAGAGGTGTTCCAGGTAAAGTACAGTTCATGATTAGACCAGTTAGCTGCCATGATACAGAATGTTGCTCAAAAGCAGAAGTATGAGGGCAGAGCAGTGTCATGAAAGTGATAACAATTTTCCTTCTTTTAATTATCATTTTGCTAAAGTTGGTTTTAATGTATACTATAAAGATACTCATGTAGCTCACATTGTTAGGAAGTGAACACAAAAAGAAAAAAAATCTTCTAAAAAGTTAAAACAAAACAGACTGGGTATGATGCCCCAGCTTGGAAAGGTAGAAATGATATTTTTATGAATGTAACATATATATAATTGAAACTTCTGATATGATTTATCATGCTTGCAGACCCATCTACTGCTGTGATTTTCTTTAGAATTATTTGTTCACTACAGTGACTTCTAGATAGAGCAAACCATTGTTATTTCTTGCAGTATGTTGCAGGTAACCTACAGGCAGCTTGTTATTACAGGGAATATGTTGAAGGTGACCTACGAGCAGCTTGTTATTACCTGGAATATGTTATTTCACTTAAGGCCTGACAAAGCATGTTGGTTATGCTACTGGTCAGGCATATGATGTGGTGTAGCGTATTTGGATTTGTCCAAACGCGGTCACGTCTCCTTGAGAAACTGAAACTGTTGCAAGTGATCTCTTAGCAGCTCATTACCTGGAACATGTTGCAGGTGACCTCCGAGCAGTTGATGCTAGTGCAGGCCAACTTTGTGGACCAGGAGAACCAGTGGAAGGAGGAGAGGCAACGCATGGAGGTGAAGGCCAAGGACATTGCAGAGAAACATGAACAGGAGCTGCTGGAAAAAGAACTGCAGGTGCAGACTGTGAAATCCTCTCTGACTGAACTGGAGTCTGCCTACTCACAAGCTGCCTCACAGTACAGTGCCTTGGAGGTACGAAAGGGTTACTGATGCCTTTGAGTTCGATTATGATGTGTCTGTCTCAGTTAATGTCTTAGAATTAGATTCTGTCTTGGTTAAAGTTGGATGTTTCTTTTTCACTTGATATTCCTTTACTGGTAAGAAATGGATATCAATGCCTCAAATGATGGTGGCTAGCTTTGCTTGTTTATATTTTGATAATTCAGTTGATACTACTATTTACTGATAGGTTTTATAAATATTTTTGAATATTTATAGAGATATAATTCAATTTATATCAAGGTAGATTTTTTTATTCACACAAGAGAATGTGATAACAAACTATAATAGAAATAAACATTATTCTCTTCATGTTTGGATATTGATTTTTGATGATTTTTGATTCTATTGAAATTGTTTGGTTGTTGTGAGTGATATGAAAAATATGTCCAGTCAATAATTATGACAGAAAAGAACGTTTTGGAAAATACTGATTGTCTTATGCCATTGAACTGGCACCTTATTTGGGGTCACAGGAAAGGTATCAGCAGGCCTTAGGATCACCAAGTACAACTTCTCCAAGCGATGCCATTTCTGCCAGTGCCACCAGTGCCTCTTCCACTGAAGACGTTTCTGCCCTTCAAGCTCAGTTGTCTCAGCTTCAGAAGGAACTGGAGGAGAAGTCAGCATTGCTGGAAGAGTCCAAGAAAGCAGGGGAGGAGAGTGGAGGATCGAAGAGTGAGACCAAAATGCTGAAGATGAAAGCTCAGATGACCTCTAAAATCAAGGCTTTGGAGAAGGAGCTGGCTGAGCTTAGACAGGTCGGTGTTGATTCTGTTGTTGTTTGTTTCTGAATGAGATCCACACTTGAAAGAAAAATGAGGATGTGCAGAAACATTTACATGCATGCAGTGGTGCTCATGAATTGCTTCTCTTTCTTCATAGTCCTTCATTCTTGTATTTGTAAACACTCAGAAACAAATGTGTCTGCACATGCATCACACTCTATTGATACCTACATTCATTCATTCTCTCACCTCATTTCTGTTCTGCAGTTTTCTGACCCTTTAAATGAAAAGCACTTCCTTGATAATTACAGATTTATGATTATTTTCTAAGAAGTGTTTGTTGTTTGAATGTCTAAGCTTGCATTCTTACTGTGATGATCAATCGTCTGTGTGGCACTGCTGAATTTAGCCAAGTAAGATATACAGGATATTTACTTTGGTCCAGAACTTACATGGAGAAAAAAAATTGTAACAAAATTTGTTGAAGGACTAAAGCAATTCATATTATCATCACATTGAAAGTATTTTATAGCTTCAAAGATACTACATTAATTGCAGGTAGTACAGGTATTACTATGTGAAATGTGTATGACTGATAGATTAGAATAAAATCAGCTGAAGTCAGGGATCTGTTGTGAAACTGAATTAAATGGATTTGTTTAATGTGTTCTGCAACATATTGATTCCAATATATATTTTATACAACATGTTTTAGGCAACAACAGTCTCCAACCAGCTGGTTGATTAGTGGCGTTGCACACTAATGAGACTGATGGCTGGCTCAAGAGACAGAACTCTACCAGCAGTTTGAATCCTAATGATATTAGTTTCTTCCATCTGGAGAGACCTGTAGGTGATACTGAGCAACTGGCTGTGTCAGACTGAAGTGTACTGCTACGTCAGACTGACGGCAACTTGCTAGCAGCAACTGGATGGGTTTTGTATGAACATAGCCTTATTCTGCAGATTTCCTGTTTGGAGTGAATTACACAGCTTTGGCCACACTTATACATCATTTTCATTTACTTTTTCAGGGCAGCGATCTTGCTGATGAAGTGGTGGTTCTGAAGAACAGACTGGCTGAAGTGGAAGAGGAAAAGGGCAACTTGCAACTCAAGCTGGTCGACTTTGAGGAAACCCGGGCTACAATAGGTAACAATATGTCACTTTACACTTTACCTTTGAAGAAACACAGGCTACAATGGGTACAAATCAATCACTTTTCAGCTTACCTTCCCACTCCAGGAAAAGAAAAAAGAAAATAGGGGGAAGAAAAAGACAGTTTTGTGTCTTACACTTAACTTTTATCAGAATCTGACTGGAAAATAGTTTATAAAGATTGGGTGTTTGCCCACCTTTGTTGATGCCACGTATCATTGTAAGCGGACTTTTTTAAATATAGATTTCCTTGGTTGGAGGTAAAGTCAGGTAAAGACCAAGAAAAAAATAAATTACAAGTATAATTAAGTTGCTGCCTTCTCTTTCTTTCTTTCTCTCTACTCTCTACTTCTCTTGCTTGTCTGATTTATTTTAACTAGTTCAGGCAAACTTGCAATCCTGGCAGAACTGCATTTTACACGCAGCTTGTTATTCTACCAGGTGAACTGGAGAGTCGAATCAAAGATATTGAGGAGAGTCGGACACAGATGGCACAAGAGCATGATCAGGTGAAAACTGACCTGGCAGCTGTGACAGATGAACGGAACAAGTACAGTGAGATTGTTGCTGACCTGGAGGCACAGACGGTCAGTGTCTGAAGCACTTGCTAATCTCACTTGCTGTCGTGAACTTGCAGTAGATTGTTTTGATCTTTAGTTTGATTAATTGTTATTCTTTTGTATGCAGGAAATATAGTTTTAGTGTCATATACTGTACCATGTCAAACTGATGCAAACCAGGCCTATCTGTTGGCTCTTCTCGGCCAAAATTTTTCACTTCAACTCAGTGATGTGACATCTTTAGTTTGATTAATTGTTTTTCTTTTGTATGCGAGAAATATAGTTTCCACAACACTTGTACTCTCTAAAATATGTTATGAGTTCATTGTTATATATTGTGTGTAAAAACATGTGGGGGGCGGGGGTGGGGGTGGGTGGGTTGTTTGGGTTTTTTTTGGGGGGTGGGTGGGGGGGTATTTAACTATTTAGGTGGGAAAAAGAAAAAAAAAAGTGAACCAGAGTTACATGAAATAGCTCTTTACAGTTGAAAAGACCAAAGATCTGTGTAACAAATGATTCAGTTTGTAAGCAGCTAGTTTATGTTTATCATCTGCAGTACTTCCCTATGAAAATCCAGAGTATTTTAGCAGATATCCAAATATAAGAATATTTCGGTGGATGTATTATTTCATTTTCTGTTGATAAGTTCTGTATCACACAAAGTCAAACAAAGTGGTGTAAACAAACTGATTTCAGGAAACTTTGAAAGGGCAAATAGAGAGTTTGAAGGACCAAATCACAACACTGGAGACAAGCCAGGTTGACATTCAAGGAGAGAAGATGTCTTTGGAAGTCAGGATTGCTGAACAAGAAGAGCAGAAAGAAGGTTGGTTTGCTATTGCTGTCACATGTGCGCTCTTCTTTGGGAAACACTAAACAGTTGAGACTTTCAAATGCGTTGGAAGGCCTTTGTTTGCATGGTTGCTGCTATATCTTCAGAAATTGAACCAGTTTGTCCAATAGATCTTGTCTAGCAGTGTAAAGGCAGGTATCACACAAATGCAGCCAGGTAAATACATTAACCACTTGGAAGTGAACTGCACAAACAAGAAAGATGATATTTTTGTGGTTGGTTCTGATTGTGATCTAATTCGCCAGACTCCTCCACCAAACAGTGCTGTCTACAAATGATGACCAAGTCACCCTCCTGTTCTCTTCTCCACCCTTCCTTGTGTGATCTCAGTGCAAGTCAGTCAGGTGGTGAAGGCACTCTGGTTCATAAGGTGATCCTGTTGTGCATGTCGAACACCCGCCCCACATGTTTGTATTCAGTTTAGGTACTGTTTGCTCTTGGCCCGTGAGAGGACTCTGACACACACATATTGGGCTGGAGAGAGTACCCCTCCTAGATAATCATAGTGAGCTGTGGTACTCTTTGCTCTTGGCTCCTGAGGGGATCCTGTCACACACATTGGGCAGGAAAGAGTATCCCCCTAGATAATCATTGTGAGCTGTGGTACTCTTAGCTCTTGGCTCCTGAGGGGATTCTGTCACACATGTTGGGCAGGAAAGGGTATCCCCCTAGATAATCATAGTGAGCTATGGCACTCTTTGCTCTTGGCTCCTGAGGGGATTCTGTCACACATGTTGGGGAGGAGAGGGGAAACTTAACTCCTGGTAGTAGGTCAGCCATGGTCATGCTTACCCTTGACTAAGAAGGAATCATTCTCTCTAATTCGCTTTCATGATAAGATTTTTCACAAATGTTTTATTCTGACAACAGCAGCTGGAGTTCCTTTCTAAACAGCCATATGCTCTTACAGTTACAGACTTGGTAATGCAGAAGTGGGAGGTAAACTTCAAGAGTCAACATTGGTGTCATGAGAACTTAATTATACTTGTAATTTCTATTCAGGGTCATTGCCCTTTGAAGATTTGAGTATTTGGTGTTTCCCAAAACAAAGTGAGACTAATACACATACTGAAGGCAGGTAAATCTGCAAAACCGTTTAATTTTGTGAACAGTTGAAAAATAAGTGCATGGTTCCTTTTTTCTGGTATGTGCCATTTACTGTCACAAGAAATTAAAAACAGCTTCACCTTTGGCAAAAAAAAAAAAAAGGAAATTGAAAAATAGAACAATTACTTTGGCGAAGCTGATTTCTTGTCAAGTGTGTAAGCTGATCCCTAAGAGAATTTTTATCCTTTTTAGTGGTAAATGGGGTGCTTACTAAGACAAATGAGATGTCTGGGTGGAGTAAAAATGTGTGCATTAAATGTTCATTAATTTTTTTTTCCTTTTTTCCACTTAGTTAAAAATGTTGGTATAAAACACTTATCTTTTACCCAAGCTGTTGTTCTGGTATGGCTTTCAATTTTTATGCTTGAAACAGTTGTATGTGCTAAACATTAAATATCATTATTATTTAAGTTGATAGATTTATTCACTTGCATATTTTTTCCCTCTCCAGCCTTGGAAAGAGAGAAAAGTGAGCTGACAAGGGACATTGAAAGATGGAAAGAAAGAGTGGAGTACGAAAAGCAGCCCAACATTGCTTTTGAAAAGGAGAATGAGGAGCTGAGAAAGTCTGTATGTAACATTCATGTCTGTGCATGGAAAATCTTTGTGTACCTTTTTCAGTTTTTATGCGTAAATTCTGTGTGTGAGGTTGTATGCATGTTTGTACATGCACAGTCATGTCGATTTGAGTAAGCAGATTTGTAAGCACATTTAAAAATGAAGTCTTAGTTAACTTATAAAAGTTTGTGCAACCAGGTTTCATGTGTGCCTGAAGAAGATGCTTGTGAATGTGAATGTGAGTGTGTGTGTGTGAGTGAGACAGTGTGTATGTGTATGTATGTGCGTGTGTGAGAGTGTGTCCGCATGCATGTGTGTATGTGTGTCCTCTTTCAAAAGAGTGAGAGAATTTATCCTTATGAAGGAAGAAAGTTCTTTCTTCAGCCCTGACAGACAGTTCTGAATAGTGATATGTTCATGCAAGTGTTGGTATGTGTGAGTGTGGGCACACAACATGTTTAATGAGATTATGCTAAAAAAAAAAAAAAAAAAGTGAAAGAATATTACAGTAAAATTTCATGATTTTATACCAGATAAGACAGCTGGAAGAAGAACTCCAGGAAGAGAGGAAGCTAACCAAGGCGTCAAAGGAAGATATCAACTCACTTCAGGCCCAGTTGGATCAGTTGAGAAAGCAGCAGGTAAGTAATGTAGTGGCTTTTTTCTTTTTTTTTCTTTTTTTTTTTAAGCTTTAAAATCTGCTTTCAGGTGTGCCAACTGATTGTGAGCTGGGTTTGGTTTTCTTCTTTCACTGCACTGCTTTATAACCTCTGTGACTATGCTTGTTTGCAGATTTAACACTTGTTTTGTAACATGAGGCTGATCGCTTAAAAATCATTTTGATGAGTAATGACAGTGTTATCATGATTTCGTTTTCTGTTGTTTGGTTAATTTTGAGAGCCTGTGTAATAAGCATTATTCAGTTGTTTGTCTCCTTGTTAATGGAGTGCTTGTCTGTGGTAAGCTCTGACGTTAACATTCTTGGCAACTACAAGTGCTAGAGGGACAAAACGTGATACTGATAGGATCATGTTTGCATAAATCATTGACTCATTCTGAGTGTGCTGAATGTGCACCCTTCGTTTATAGCTGGCACACTAATTTACCAAATTCTGAAAGCTGGTGCCTTGCTGTTAACACAGGGGGAAATATCAAAATAAACTACCGTTGTCTTTTGCCACAGGTAAGTAGTTCCTATTCAATGTGAAGAAAAAGTTTAACTTCACATACTTAATTGTGCATCTGATTTCAAGACCAAATCATAAATATACAAGATAAAACCACTGTGAAAGTTCTTTGTTCTAATGTTTTTTTTCCCCCAGAAATTTAAAAAAGTTCTTACAAATATTTGTGGCACATGGTGTGTCACACAGGACTTGTAAATACGCTGTCAGCGCAGTCAGAGCTATTGGTAACAGTAGAATGGAAGTTGATTAGCATAGGCAAATGAATGAAGTCACTGAAGACTTGCAAGGTCAGTTTCCTGTAGTATAACTGTAAGATCACCTCCTTCAAAGCACACACACACTCACACACACATGCATTGTCTAATATCACCAAACAGTGAAAAGACGTTAACTCACTCCAGACGAATAGTTTTCTCCCTTGCTTTCCCCAGCAGATGACCCATTTGTTAGGGTTAGGAAAAAAATCACAAAAAATAAAAAACACAAAGTAACTGAATGAAACTCGCTGCACTTGACCCACTGACACCCCTCCTCACGTTGTGTATATGCCCACCCTCCTCCCTCTCTTCACAGCCCTCAGAAGCTGAGTCACTGTTAGTACCTTCTTGCTGGTAGCTTTCTTCACTGCAGATACTTTATTCAACGTCTTCATCATCCTTGTCGATGTCGAAACCTTCAGTTTAAAGCATTTCAATCACTTTAGCAGCAGTAAAAAGCTGCTGTCATCATCTAGTTTGCTTCAAAAAATTCCACTTATATCACCTGCAACGCCATTTTCGATACATATGTAGATTAGCTTGTCATGTAGGGTACCAAGGTCATTGGCTGGCCAGCGAGTATATAGTTGCGGAACCTCATGAAGAAACTTTCCATTTGACCCTTGACACGTTCGCAATGCCCGGTGAAGCTGCGATATTTATGCTACCCCATGAGGAAAACATAGAAAAATTGTTAATTGTTGAAACCGCTATAGTGTTCTGTCGTCGAACGCTAATCACATGCGCATGTACAAAATGGCATACCAACAATGCAACAAGCTGGCTTGTTCTGAGAGTTGGTGCATGGGCAAAACAGGAATGACTAAAGACTTTCTTGCCTCCACCTTTTATGAAGATTTTACTGAAAGTGAATGTTATAAGTCATTGATTTATGTAAATGTTTAAGTAACAGTTTGAAAAACAGAAGTGTAATGTTTGCTCATCTGCTTTCCCCTCACTTTAAAGTGTAAGCCAGTTGCAGCCACAGGGTTGGTGGTACCCACATTCATTTCAGTGTACTGGATTCATCTTGACAATTCTTGAATCAGAAGGGAATAGATAAAACTTACATTGGAGCTTTCATGGTATCTCCATTATTTTTTATTTTAAAAAAAAGAAAGAAGAAGAGTTTTGCTGGGATTGATGTAGAAAGAGTACCTCATGAACCCTGAACTCATTTCTGCTCAGGAGACTTTGCACCCTTTACATTATTCACAGTGTAGTGTTTTGAGTGTATTTACACCTTAACCTAAGTTCCTTGATGGCATGTTAAGCACTTTTTGACTCACTTGTGTAAACAAAGTGAGTCTTTGTTTTAACCCGGTGTTCGGTTGTCTGTGTGTGTGTGTGTCTATGTGTCCGTGTGTTCGTGGTAAACTTTAACATTGACATTTTCTCTGCACATACTTTGTCAGTTGACACCAAATTAGGCATAAAAATAGGAAAAATTCAGTTCTTTCCAGTCATCTTATTTAAAACAATATTGCACCTCTGGGATGGTCACAAAAAAATAAAAAATGAAGCCTAACTATATGCAAACTGCATTTACTGTTTCTATTTTTTGTATTCTCTAAACTTGGCACTTTGATCTGATATTCTGACCCAACAACAAGAGCAGTCATTATTATCATTTTTTGTTCAAACAGGAACTTCTTTTGCTAAGCATGGAAGTTTTATTTATTTTGCAAACGTTTTGGTGCAGATAGTAAAAAAGGGAAATTACTCTGTAATTAATGCTAGGGGAGTTAATTTGCTTTAAACTGATCTTTCTCATCTTAAACATTACATTTTGAAATTATACTCAATACATAAAAAGCTTGGATTTTTTTTTTAAGTGTATCACAAGTGAGTCTTGAAGGCCTTGCCTCTCTTGTTAAAGTTTGGATTTTGTTTGTTGGTTTTTGTTTGATTTTACATATTTAACATACATAATTGTATATATTTAAACAGAAATTGTCATGTTTGAAAAAAAAAAATGTTTTGATATTCATGCTGTGTACATCTTGTCTTTTTTTTCAAGGAAAATTGAGCAATACTCGCAACTGTGCATCTTTGAAGTGGATAATATTGACTGGTCCCAGTCTTCTCATTTGAGCCAATAGCGTGCTTAAGTCTGGGTTGGAGACAGCCAGGATGATAAGGAAAACTTACAGTGATATTCCTGTGAAGGTGCTTGAACTCACAACTTCAGAGTACCAGTGTGTGACAATAACCATTTTTGAATGTAAATTTGTTACCTTGACCTGATTACCTGGGATGTATCATTCAGTTTTTGTTTCTATAATTGATTTTTTTTGGTCTTGTGTTTATGATTCATATAATTCTGTACATTGTGTTTTGACTTTGTTTGAATGTCTAGATTTTAGTTTCATGGATTCTCAAACTAACAGAATACTTGATGTGGGTAATGTGCAGTAGTTGCTAATTTATCTATTTTTCTAATGGGGAAAATGCAAAAAAATTGTAGTAGTGATACCATGTGTGGGGGAAAAAAAGTTGCTAGATTAGCTTTAACCCCATGACTGCTGCTCTAAAGCATACTAACCAGTCAAGGTTCTTGCTTCAGTGTTGTGTGATGAAGCACAGTTGCCAAGATTGTACTTTGTTGTGGCGTTTTCAACATGACATTGCCTCCCTTCGCTTTGCTGAACTGGTCATATCCCAAACACCACAAGCCATACTTCCTGTTCTTCGGTTCCATGTCAAAGTGATATTTTTTTTACCTCTGGATTCAGCAGTCAAGGGGTTTAAAAGGATGAAATGAAGTTTTTGACATGGAAGCTTTGTGCTACCTTTCTGCAAGCCAGACCTGAGTGGTTTCAGGACCCTTTTCTGATCTTAATTCTTTCTTTCTTTCAGTCTGGTTTTCAGTCTTTCCAGTTTCCAGTTCACCTATGCATATGAGATACAAGGTGGCACATAATGTTGAAAGGCTTTGAAACAAAAAAGAGTAATGTTATAAATGGCCTTTATGCCTTGAGCAGATGGTCCAGCCAGTCAGGCATTCCACCTCTTCAGTTGAAATGCCAACAGAGTACAACTTTTGATGTGTGCACCACACAGTGCCTTATTTAATGATTTGCTTTCTGTTGTCATTGTTTTTCTTTTATGACAACACAGTAGAGAGATCCATCTGGATATAGCAAAGATGGATTATGCTACAGATAGGAGAGAAAGGAGAAGAAAATAGAAGACAGGGAGAGGTGGTACTTTACTTTTTTCAAAGGCAACCAAACTACGTCTTATGATGTACTTCATAGCTCTTAGCAACAAACATACCATTTGATGACCATTCCTTGCTTAGGTGCTGATAAATGTTCTGTTTTGCAGGAAGCAACTGCAGAGGGGTATTCACAGAGTGAAGCTGATTTGAAAAGGAAGCTGTCTGAGACACTGGACCAGCTGCAGGACTCGGGGAAAGCAACTGCTGAGCTGGAGAAAGAAGTAGCCAGGCGAGAAGAGAAGATATGCTGCCTGGAAGAAGACATGGCTCAGAGGATGAGTGATCTTCAGAGGTGTGCTGAGGAGGAGTCCAACAAGCAGAAGGAAGAGATGGACCACCTGCATAGGGAGAAGCAACAGTTGCAGGAGGAAGTCTTGAGCAAGACTTCCTTGGTGGCTGAACTGGAGCTGCAAGTGAAAACTATGGCCAGGGAGGCGGAGGTGCTGCGTGAGGGACAGAGTGAGAAAGGGAAGGAGTTTGAATCCAAAACACAGTCCCTTCTCACTCAGCTTTCGGAACTGGAATCAGAGCTCTCACATCAGCAGACACTTTCCGGAAATTTCGAGGAGGAGATTGCACGTCTGAACTATGAATTACAAGACAAGCACAACGAGATTCAGGCTTTGCAAAACAAAGTGTGCAAGAGTGAAGAATTATCTAAGGAGCAAAAAGAAACTGTTTTTTCACTGGAAAGCCAGCTGACATCTGTGAGAGAAGAATTGAAGTGTGAATGTGAAAAGTGTGCCAAGCTTCAGGAAGATTTGAAGGATGTGCAATTTGAGAAAGACAGAAAACTCTCAGAGAGAGACGCTGCATTGTCAGAAATAACAGAAAAGCTGAATAGTGCTCTTTTGTCATCAGAGGAAAGTGAAAAACTGTGTCACCAATACAAAGCAGAAATTAACAATTTGCAGTCACAGCTGCAACTGAAAGACTCTTGTGTTCAGGAAGTTACCACAAAATCTGAAGAACTGATCTTGGATGTAACAGAAAAGACTAAAGCTTTAGATTCTTTAGAAGCTGATCTCGCAGAGACAAATAAGTCCAGAGAAGCGCTGCAATTACAGCTAGAAGATTCTAGAAAACAGCTTTCTGAAATGCAAGTGTCACAAGAAAAACTTCAGCAGCAGTTTGAGCTCAAAGAAAGAGAACTTGAGGAAAAGACATTGTCTTATGACACTCTTGCTAGTTCTGTGAGTGAAACTTCCTCAAGCACACAAGAAGCTCTTCTTGCCAAAGATTCTACTATCCAGAGTCAGAATGAAGAGCTCATGCAGCTCAGGGCATCCCTGGAAGATCAACGTGACAAGTATTCCCAACTGGAAGCCAGCCAGAGTGAAAAGGATCAGCAGTTGCTGGAAGCCAGTGGACAAGTGCAGCTAATGGCAGCAGAACTGGACGTGCGCTTTGAGACCTGTTCCAGTCTGGAGACTTCAGTGAAGCGAACTTTGAAAGAAAAAGGCAGGATGTCAGAGCAGGTGAGGACGTTGTCTGAGTGTAATGAAGTTCTCTTACAGGAAAAAACACAGTTATCTCTGTCTCTTGATGCCATGCAACAAACTGTCTCTCTTCTCGAATCTGACAAACTCTCACTGAAGGATTCTATCAATTCTTTGCAGATTTTGCATGATTCTAAGTGTGCAGAGTGTCAGTCTTTGTCTGAAAAACTCACTGCCTTGCAGTCATCATATGATCAGAAAGTATCTGAGACACTGCATGAACAGGAAGCTACAGCTAGTTTGCACTTATCTGTAGAACAGAAGCATGAAGAGGTTTTGTCCCTTACAGAAGCTTTAAACAGTGCTAAAGAAATGCATGGCAAGCTTGTGTCAGATATGGAAACTGAAATTGAGAGCTACAGAGCACGGGTGCATGATCTGGAAGTAGAGGCTGAGAAACAAACTGCTGAGGTTTCCAGTATAAAGTCCAGCTTAGAAAGTGTTGTTCAGGAAAAAGATAATCTGCATGAACTAACAATGAAGCAGCAGTCTGAGCATGATGCCGAGATCAGTTCTTTGCAAACGCAAATCTGTGCCCTGTCCTCTGAGAAGGATCAGCTGAAAGCAGAGTGTGAAGAGCGTGTTTTCTCTTTGCGATCTCAGTTAGAAAGTGCCTTGCTTGACAAAGACAGCATGTTAGAAAAGCATACAACAGAAGTTTCAAAGCAGGCTGAAGAGATGTCATCTTTTCAGTCCCAGCTTCACAGTGCCTTAAGTGAGAAAGAAGACTTGCTTGCCAAGCATGCAGCCCTGGAAACTAGTCACGTGTGCCTTGTTAATCAGCATGAGAGTGTGCAGCAAGAGCTGCAGCAGTGTCATAGCGATCTGCAGCATGCCTCCTCCTCCCTGGCCTCACTGCAGCAACAGTCAGACCAGACCTCTGCAGATGTGTCTGCACGTTGTACAGAACTTGTTGAGATACTTCAAACTCACCGGCAGTTTCTTCCCGCCGGTGCCGCTACTTTCAGCAATCCATCCTTGTGTGATTTAACCAGTGTTGTGCATTGTGTTATGGACAGCATGAAGATGAAACTTTGTGATGTTGAGCAAACACTCAAGAGTGAAAGAGAAATGTTTTCTGTTAAACTGGCAGATTTGGAAGAACAGGTGTCCAGTCTGTCCTGTGAACTCTCAAACCAGAAATCTTTGTCTTCCTCAGAAAACAGTTCCCTGCAAAGCCAGATTGTGTCCCTGATGGAAGAAGTCAAAGGGAAAAATGAAACAATTTCCAGACTGACAGGAGATCTGGAAGATGAGAAACTGGCTTGGTCACAAAAGTGCAGCTCTTTGCAGACAGCAGTGGAGTCAGTGCAGCATGCTTTAAAAGACAAGGACCAGCAGATTGATCAGCTGATGCAAGAGAGGACAGGTGACAGAAACACCATCTCATCTCTGGAGCAGGCACTTGCTGACGAGAAAGCTGGTTGCTCTGAGCTGCAAGGAACTGTGGACGTGCTTCATTCCCAGCTCCTGACCCAAGAGGGAATCACCAAAGACAAAGAAACAGAAATCCAGGAATTGAAAGCCATCAAAGTTTCCTTGCAACAACATATGACCTCCCAGGAAGACATGACCAGAGTTACTGAGGAACAGTTCCAGTCCACTTTGTCAGCTGTTCAGAGTGAAGCCAGGACCCAAGCAGAAGCTGCCAGAGCCAAAGAACAGGAACTGCAGGGCGAACTTTCTACTCTACAAGCAGAGTCGAGACAGAGAGAGGCAGAACATCAGTCAGCAATCAAGACCCTCAAAAATGACCTGAAATCAGTAGAGGATGATGCTCAGTCCAAGGAGGCTGAATTCCAGATCACATTAAACAGCCTGGAAACAGATCTGCAGTCACAGATTGATTCTGCCAAAGCAAGGGAAAAACAGCTACATTCCAGGATTGATGAGCTTCAGTGTCAGTTGCAACAAGAAGAAGATACTGGCAGAGACAAAGAGAAGGAACTTCAAAATCAAGTGAAAGACCTGCAAGCTGTGACCCTGGCCAAGGAGGAAGAGCATCAGGAGGCTGTGAAACATCTGAACCAAACCTTGCTGAATGTGTCTGGTATGCAGGAACAGATGCACAACACCAGGGAACAACTTAATTGTTTGGAGCAGGAACTCTCTCAGATCCAGTCTGTGTGCACGGACAAAGATGACCAGCTGACAAGGGTGACAGAGGTCAAGGATTCCTTGCTGGCAGAGAAGGCATCATTGGAGATGCGAATCTCCGAAATGGAAACGCAGCAGAGCAAGGCCCTTGAGACTGCTTCTGAAGAGAAAGCAGACATGGAGGCACAGATTAAGGTTTTGACAGAAAGGTGCCAGACAACTGAACTGGAACTTACTAACTCCAGAGCAGATTACCAAGAACAGAACTCTGCATTTTCCACTGTTGAAGTACAGCTGCAAGTTGCACAATCTAGATGTGGTGCTTTACAAACAGAAATAGACCAGTGGAAGCAAGACCATGGTTGTATTGAAACTAAGCTAGAAGAAGCATTAAAGGATCTAAAGTCCAGTCAGCAGCAGCTATCTGCTGCAGAAAACAGATGTGATGGTTTGCAGATGCAAGTGGATGCTGATCAGGACACCATCAACAACCTTCAGGTGCAGGTGATGCAGATGGGTGTCAAGCTGGAAGAACTGAACACTGAGAACAACAGTATTCACAGTCAGCTTTCCAAAATGGGCATGGAAAACAGACATCTTCAGTTGTCTTTGAAAAATGCCACAGATACTTCAGCTTCAAATTCCATTCAGCTACAAGAAGCACAGATTCAAATTCAACATTTGCAGTCCTCCCTGGACGAAGCTGTCAAGCAAGGAGCAGAATACAGACACAACCTTGATGAATTGCATGACCAGTCAACTGAGGAGAAGAAAGCTGCTCAAGAGGAACTTTCTGGGTTGAAATCAGAAATGGGTGATCTAGAAGCAAGGAAAGCAGCTCTTGAGCATCAGTTGTCAGAAACCTGCCAACAGTTATCAGATCTTCAAAGGCAGTTTGAAATCAGTGAAACGGACCGAAAATCTGTTTTAACACAGCTGTTAGATTCTCAGTCCAGAGAAGATGTTCTTAGCAGGGAGAAAGCTGTCCTCAGTACAGAGCTTTCCAAAGCCCAAGAGGAAGTGAAAGAAATAAGGGCTCAAGAAATGAGTACAACTGAGCAGCTGAGTCAGCTCAAAATGCAGCTTAATGCTGTTGAAGTGGAAAGGGTTTCACTGACCCAACAGTCAGCAGAGCTGCAGTCAACATCAGAAGAAACCAAACTGTCGCTTCTGAACCAGATATCTGCCATGACAACTTCAGTTGATACTTTACAAGATGAGAAAGATTCCTTGGTGGTGCAAGTGACTGACCTGAACTTATTAGTTGAAAACCTCCAGAAAGAAAAGGTGTCTTTGAGTGACCAGGTGGCTCATGTGAATGCTTCAGCTGAAGTATTGCAGACAGAAAAAGACGCCTTGTTGCAGCAAGTCACCGGTTTGACCACCTCAGTGCAAATCTTTACAGAGGAAAAAGATTCTTTGACCAGGCAGTTAACTCTGCTTTCCGGTGAAGTGGACACATCACAAATTGAGCAGAGTAAACTGACCCAGTCTGTGCAAGCCTTGACAAGCTCAGCAGAAAGACTGCAGTCAGAAAAAGACCAGCTGTCTGAAGAGTTGTCCACTGCTAAAGATAGTCTTCAGGAAAAGATCAAGAAACTTGAAGAATCCACCTGTCTTGTGGAAACTCTTACCAGTGACTTGAAGACGCAACAAGACATTGTGGCAGCTTTGACAGATGAGAAGCAGAGCTACTGGACAGAACTGCTGACTGTGAAAGGCGATCTTGAAGAGACTACACAGAAACTTACAAACATCACTGAGGAGAGCCAGATCCACCAGGAACAGTCCAAAGGTCTGGCTGTGCAGTTAGCTGATGCCCAAAATGAGATGGAGCAGATGAAAGCAGAAAATCAGGACAGACTTCACACTGTACAGAGACTTGAAGAAAACCTCAGGAAAAAGGACCTGGACCAGGAACAACTTGAACAGCAGCTTCAAGAATTTAGAAAAGCAGCTGACTGTCAACTTCAGGACACACAAAATAACTTGTCTGCAACAGCTGAAGCTCTGCATGAAACACAAGCAACAGTGATTAGTTTGAAATCTCAGCTTGATTCCCTTTCTTTGCAACTGTCTGAAACAGCAGCTGATTTTGACAAGGAAAGGGAAGGAAAAGAAAGTCTCCAGCAGGATGTTGAAAGACTTCAGTCTGCTCTTCAGCAGACGTCTGATGACAAGAACAGACTGGATTCTTTATTGCAGCAAACATCAGAAGAAAAAGACCTTCAACTGCAGACTGCGATGACAAGCCTGGACATGCTCAGTGATCAGCTGACCTCTACCAGAATGGAAACTGAATCCCTTTCTTCACAATTGACTGCCCAGCTTCAGCAGGCCAGCCAGCTCAGATCGCTTGAAGTTTCTCTGAAAAAAAAAATTGCTGAAATGGAAAGACTAACAATGGAGAAAGACACTACCATTGCTTCATTGTCAGAACAGTTGAAATCTGCATCAGATAAGGAAGAAGTTCTCAGCACCAAAGACAGAGATAGTCAGCAGTACATTGACCAGCTGAAAGCATCACTTGCTGAAAGAGAGACCAGCTGTTTGCACAGCATCAGACTGGTAGAGGAGAAGATGGAAGAAGCTCAACACACCAATGCACAGCTGTCAGAAATGCTGAGAGATAAGTGTATGCAATTTGACCAGAAAGTTGCTGATTTTGTCAGTCTGTCTGAGCAGCACAACACACTGGAAGAAAAATTCATTGCCCAAACCACTGAGTTTGAATCATTAGAAAAAAGCCTTGAAGAAAAATCTCAGCATTTATTGTCTCTGCAGGATGAATTAAATTCAAGGACCCTGGCGAATCAAGACCTGGTTGGCAGTGTGGAAGAAAAGGAACAAAAAGTTCAAAGCCTTGAAGCAGAATTGGACCAGAAAGTTTCATTGCTTGCAGATGCACAGCGTCATTCTGAAGAAACCAAGACTGTGACTGCTGCAGAGATAGCACAGCTAACTGACCAAAGCAGCCGTTTAAAGGATGAACTGGCAGCAAAGAACCAAGAGATTCTGGAGCAGGAGACCAGGCTGCATTCAGTGGAAGAAATGCTTGTGGATGCACAGTTGGAAGTGACTCAGAAGGTATCATTGATTGAAGAGAAGCAGGAGCAAATCACAGCTTTTCTGGAAGAGATTGCTGGCTTGAAAGAAAAAACAGTGTCATTTGAGCTTCAGTCAAAGGCTCAGAATGATCAGATTGCATCTCTGTCCCAGCAGTTGACAAATTTGAAAACTGAACTAGCAGAGAATGCTAGTACAGTTGATTCACTGAAGACAGATATGGTAGCAAAGGATGACCAGATTGACCACTTGACTTCTGAAATGACAGAGAAGGAAGCACTGCTGGCTGACAGGATCACTCATCTGAGTGCTGAAATATGTGAGAAGACATCTTTCATTTCACAGTTGCAGTCTGAAAAGGAAGACAGAGGTTCCAAGATGATGTCCATGCAAGAATTGATAAAGAGTTTGGAGATGGATCTGGCAGGTGCCCGGACTGAAAGTACACATCTTCAAGAGGAAAAGAAAGAATATTTGACACAAGTACAAGAACTCCAAAATAAAGTCCTACACAGGGAAGAACAAGCTCTCATTTTGGAAGGAAGTTTGGATGAACTGCAGACTAGTTTGGACTCCAACCGGAGCAGCCTTTCTGTACTACTGAAGAAAGAGAAGAAGTTACAAGACCTCATTTCATTTCAGGAAGCCCTCCTGGAATCCAAAGAAATCATCATTACCAGCTTATCTGAACAGTTGGAGAAAACAGAAGAATCTTCATCAGTATTGATAAAAGCATGTGAAGAAAAAGAAGCACAGCTGCAGGAACTAAAAGAAAGCTACAAGGAAGCATTGGAGGAGCTTACCAGCCTGAAGAAGGAATCAACAGTAAAAGAATCTACAATACATGTTTTGACCATGGAACAACAACAACAGGCAGTTGAGAGGGATGAGTTACGTGAGAAAATGAAATTATTAGAAGATGCTCTTGATCAAGTCTCTTCGGAACTCAGTGCAGCCAAAACAGAAATAAACAAAACTTCCAGTGAACTACAGAAACTTTCTGTAGAGAAAGACAAAGTTACAGAAGAGTTCCAAAGGTCATCATCAGAAACAGTGCAGCTTTCAAAGAATCTGGAGCAAATTTCTTTGGCAAAAGACCAAGCAATCCAGGACCTTAAAGCAGACTTGCACAAACTGAGGGAAGAGTTGGAGGTGAAAGTCAGATCAGCAGAACAGCTCCAGAAATCCAATGAAGACTTTGAGTGTGAAATTTCCAAGCTGAAGACTCAGTTGGTAGAAGGTGAGGCCAGGACTGAAGAACTGCGCAAACAGTGTGCTGAAATGGCAGAGATCTCATCAGCCTTGCTGGACACCAAGCAGCACCTGCAGGAAATCACCACCAGCAAGGAGGAACTGTCGTCTGCATTAGGAGCCAAGTCCTGTGAGGTGACTCTAATTCAAGAGCAGATTCAGTCTTTGTCAGAATTGTCACAGAAACAGAACCAAGAGCTAGAGACAGTCAGACAGCAACTTGAAGATCAGGAGAAGCTGAATCAGTCTCTACAAGATGAGGTGCAGAGATTAGAAGGAGACAAACAAGACCTTCATTCAACCATTGCAGTTGCTGGTGTAAAATTAGAACAGGTCCAGTCAGAACATGCAGCACTTCAGATGCAGTTTGAAACAACCCAAGCAAACCTGCATCTCAACCAGACGCTTCTCCACAATGAAAACAAGAAGTGCGAACGACTTGAAGCTGAAAAGACAGAGCTTGAGATACAAGTCAGAAGACTGGAAATGACTGCAGATGAATTAAAGATTGTTCTCAGTTCAAAGGAAGAAGAGCTGATAAAAGATATGTCAGTACAACAGGCAAAATCTGCCTCAGAGATACAAGAGCTGCAAGCATCATTGTCAGAAGTCCAAGCTGACTTGTCAAGTGTGACAGACAAGCTGAGTGCTGCAGAATTTCAACTGACTGAAAAAGATGACCAGCTGCAGGAAGCTTTCCATGACAAGGACAAGCTGTATAGTGACTTAAAACAGCTGGAAACAAATTGCCATGAGAAAGATACCACTGTCCAAAGAATGTCTGATGAACTTGAGCTTCTGCACCAAAGTGCTGATGATAGTGATTCCACCATCCAGAAGTTATCTTGTGAAGTGAAACAGTGGCTTGAAGTAAAGGAAGCTCAAGAAACAAAGATCCACAGTTTGACAGATGAGGTTGAACAGTTGCAGAACTTAAATGCTACTAAAGATGCTTCCATTCAAAAGTTAGAAGATGAACTCAAGAGGCTTCAGGAAAGTAACTCAGAAATGCAAACCAGACAGCAAGAAATTGTTGACAATAAAGATACTGCCTTGCAAAAATTAACTGAACAGCTGAGTCAAGAACGTCTTGAAATGAAGGCCAAGCTGGAAGAAATGGAGATAAATATTGAGAACCTCAAGTCACGGCTCCAGCACTCTGTGGATTCTCAGGATTCACTCACTTCAGAAAACAGTCAAATGAAGGATGATCTCCAAGTAGCCACCAGAGAAGCAACTGTTCTTCAGGAACAGGTGACCAAGTTGGAAGAGATGTGCACCAGACAGCAGGAGAGAATTACGGAAATGGACAGCCAGCTTAAGTCTGGTCATGATCATGTGGAAGCAGTACAGGGAGAGTTGGGGGAGGCCATTGCAGAACTGACTCGGAAAGGAGCAGAACTTCAACAAGTGAGAGATCAACTGGACACAGCACAGAAGGAGAACAGCAACACTTCAAAGACAGTGGAAGAACTACAAATGAAAGTGAAATACTTGCAAGAAACTGCAGATAGACTGAAAGACGAAAAACAAATGAATGACCAAACACTAACATCAAATTTGGAAAGAGTGAACACAGCATTATTTGAGGAAAGAACCAAGGCAGGAAAGACACAAAAAGAAATGAGGGAACTCAAGAACTCAATCCAGGCAGTTCGCGGCCGGTTTCAGAGAATGAAAGAAGAGAAGAAGGTGGTAGAAGATGGCATCAGCACCAGAATCAACTCTGCCAGATTTGAAGTGGATGAGGTAAAAAATACCATGAAGAATGTTCAGGCAACAACTTCGTCCAGCAAGTCTGACATTGAAAAGCTGCTTGCTGATATTGAAACTTCAAAACTGGAAAAGGAAAAGTCCAGGCAAATACTGCAAAAACTGAAGAGTGATATGGAACATCTTCAGAGTAAGAAAGGCATAGATGCAGACTTGTCAGACCTGAATAAGGAGCTTGAAACCAGCAAGAAGACATTGAAATCCCTGCAGCTGAGCATCAGTCATTTAGATCATTCCTCCATGCTACAGGTCACAGACATGGGTGAGCTGTCTCTCCAGATTGCTGCTGTCAGAACAGAAAGAGAATTGCTGTGTGAACAGATCTCTGCTGCTACAGCCACTTACAGTTCTGTGAAGTCCTCCCTTAATGAGATTTCTCAGATAGTTGGTGAACAAAAACAACACACTGCTCAAAGTAAAGATGTTGCAGAAGATCTGGTGAAAGCGCAAACAGAAATTCTTGCTCAGTTCAAGTCAGCAGATGACAAAGCATGTATGATCACGGAGAAGATGGAAACAATCATGGCACGTGTTGACAGGTGTTCAGACTCAACCTCTGACTTT
Source organism: Babylonia areolata (assembly GCF_041734735.1). NCBI lineage: Eukaryota > Metazoa > Mollusca > Gastropoda > Neogastropoda > Buccinidae > Babylonia > Babylonia areolata. The sequence goes on from NC_134881.1 coordinate 24,908,308, forward strand.
GAACAGCAGCTTGCATTGTTAATTGCAGATTGTAGTGCTCTTCAGTGTGATATCAGAGCTCTGACAGAGCAGACTACAGTGCTGATGGAAGAGAAGAATACTTTGCTCCAGGAGGTAGCAGAACACAAAGAGTCAAACAATGTCCTGAAGCAGCAAGTCCAAGGACTGACTGAGGAGCTGAAGAAAAAGCAAGAGGATATCCAAAGAGAACAGACTAATGCTTTCAGCATGCAGGAACTACAGGCAGAGAGAACATCACTGCTGACACAATGTGAAGACCTCCAGATATCCTTACAAGCAAAGTCAGCAGACCATGACAATCTCTTTCAGCAGTTGGAAAATGTACAGAAACAACGAGACGACCGAGAGAAAGAGTACCATGCCATGCAGCAGAATTTACAGGCAGCACAGAGTGAGATGATGGACAAGACCTTCCTTGCTCTGGAAAGAGAGTCTCAGTTGGAAATTCTGATGGAAGAGTTTGAAGCTGTTCAAGATCAATACCTTGCCTCTGATCATGAGAGCAAGTACCTATCCAAGCTGTACAAGAAAGCACTGAGTGATGGAGATGTCAAAGTATCCAAAATGGAATCACTTCTTTCAGAGAGCATCAGTGCTTTGAATTCATTTGGAAACAGTGTTGGAGAGCTCATCAGTGTTGCAAACAGTAGGTGTGAAAGCCAGGTGGAACTGGAAACGGAAGTGACAGACCCTTGGCCAAGTCCTGCATTGGATGAACGGGCAAAAGGAAATGATTTGAAAGGATCTCTGGAACAACTCCAGGCAGAAAATTCAGTGAAACTGTCACAACTGTCAGACAGTGTGTACAAAGTTGTTCAAGATAAACTGTTCTTGGAAAAGGAGAATGTGAAGCTGCTGAAGCTCTTAGAAGACACAGCTGAAGCCAAAGCCACAACAGATGGACTGCTGGGAGAAACCCAGTCTGTCTGTGCTGCACTTCAGGGAGAAATTCTCAACCTCAGCCAGGAACTGGATGAAATGAAGGGTCTCATCGCAGAAAAAGAGAATCATCTTGATAACATGGAGAAAGTGAAACAGGACTTTGAAGCAGAAATCCAGCAGTTCCAGTCTTCCTTGTCATCCATGCAAGATGAACAACAGCAGCTGCACAAAGAGAATGAACAACTCTCTAACAGACTTGTGGCCTTCCAGGTTAATATGGAGCAGGAAAGAGCCTTTCATCTGCAACAAATTAAAAACCTTGAAGAAGAAATAGCTGATCTTCAAGCACAGGCAGAGACAGCTGCAATTGACAGGATGCAGTTTCTCCAGGAAAAAGCTGTCCTTGATCAACAGAAGATGGAACTCCAAGGGGCTTTAGACAACCAGCAAGCAGAAACATTGAGATCTGCCTCTCCTAGCAGAGAGGTGGCAGAAATGCAGAGTTGTTCTGAGGATCCAGAAACAAATCTTGCCAGAGCTGAAGAATTGCAGTTGCTGAAAACTCAGTGGGAAATAGTCCAAGATGAGTTGCTCCAGTGTCAGGAAAATCAGACAGCACTGAATGCAGCCTGTGTTAAAACATCACACATGTTGAAGAACAGTCAGAAAGAGAAGGGTGAGCTTGCTGAAAGTGTTAGTGTCAAACAGTCAGAATTACAAGAACTGTCATCTTCACTCAGACACACAGATTCATTGTTAGCTGAAGCAAGAAGTGCGGTCCAGGACATGGAAATGGAACTTCAGCAGAAGAATGAAGAAGTTTTGATGAAAGAAAATGAACTGCAGAGTTTGTTCCAGAAACTGTCAAGAGTCCAAGAAGATTCACTCAGGCTCAGTGTCACAGCAGAGGAGAAAACTGATGAACTGCAAGATGTGAAGAACAAACTGGAAGAAAATTTGCAGAATGTACATGACCTCAACATGGAGAGAGACCAGCTAGAAGATGAGCTGATGGACACTCGGTCTCAGCTGCAGCGTGTCACTGCCCATTCCCATGAACAAGAAGACCTCATGCAGTCTCTAGAAACAGAGCAACAGGAATGGAAGAAGAAACTTGAAGAGGTTAAGGAGAACCTGGCACATGCAGAATCCCAACTTGAGAGCACGCAGGCTGATTCCAAGGACCTGACTCTTCAGATTCAGACATTAGAAGCAGAACTGTGCACATACAAGGACATGACTGCACATCAAGAACAAGAGATAAAACATTGTAATATCATGATTAACAAGACTGCGCGTCTTGAAGAAGATCTAGAAAGTCTAAGAAGTGAATTGCAGGAATCTAGAAAACAGTCTGATGCTTTTGCAGTAGAAGTTAATGAGCTAGCTTGTCAATTAACAGATTCCAGAGGACACATATCAGATTTGGAACAGATTCTGGAAGAGAAAACATCCAGTTTAGAAGAAATGACTGCTCAGGCCATGAGTTTGAGTAGGACAAAGACGGAACTCGAATCTTGCTTGCAGTCAGCCCATGAAAAGGTAAATGCATTGAAAGGTGATCTTGAATCTAAAGATGAACTGATTTTAGAAAAGACAGTAGAAAATGACTCATTAAGAGACCAGATCAGTGTGATGGGTGTTGTTTATGTAAGGGAGGAACAGAGTGGGGGTGTTAAGACTCAGAACTTGGAATATGAGGTGAAAAGTTCAGAGATAAGGGTGTTGAAACCATGTATGGATGGCCAGGTCCAAGCTGGGGCTTTTCAAGACGGGCCACAGACCCAGGCGGCTTCCCAGTCATCGGTTCATCAAGAAACATCTGTGCAACCAGAAGAGACAACAGTCCAGACTGCTGAGCTTGAAGAACAGCTGAAAACAGCTCACCAGGAGTGCCTTCATCTTTCATCTTCCTTACAAGAAATGCAAGAGCAACTGAAGGCCTCCCAAGCTGAAAAGGCAAGTCTTGAGGCAGCCTTGAAAAAGAAAGAAAAGATCATTCAAGGAATGAACCTGAAACAGAAGAAAATAGCAGTCAGAGAGAAGCAGATGCAGTCAGTGAAGTCCAAAGAAGTTACCGCTGAACCTCCAGACTTATCCAGATCTGCAGATGATTCAGAACCTGTTCAAGTGATGAAGGAGAAGACCAGATCTACAGCAGAGGTGTTATCAACATCATTAGTTGATATGAACTCTAATTTGGATAGTAGTCATATGTCTGTAGAGGGACCAGGGACAGAGGGACTGAGTGATCATCTGCAACAACTCCTGAAAGAGAAGCAGTACCTGACCATTGAGCGGGACATGATGAAGGAGCTATGCAGTGAGAAGGATGGGGAGATTGTGCAGCTTCAGACCAAGTTCTATGATGCAGAGTTTCAGTGGAAAGATGTGGTGTCCAGGAAAGACCGGGAAATCTCTGAGTTGCGGCAGAAATCCCATGGTCAAGAGGATGACTCCCATCACTTAATGGATGACAAGATTGCCTTGGAGAAAAGTCTGGAAGAGAAAACCACTGAGTTGAAGTGTATTTCAGAAGAGTTGGACCACACTCAACAAGAACTGTTAGATGAGCAGGAACGAGTAAGACAGCTGACAGAACACCTTGAGAACGAGCGGTCTGTCCTTTCCCAACAGTTGGAAGATTACACAAAGTACTGTGCTCAACTTCAAGACACAGTAACATTTTTACAACATGAAGTCAACACAAAAAGTCAGAACAGTCAGGAACATCAGGCAACTCCCCAAGAAGATCCAGGTGTGAAAGAAAGAGAAAACCAGAGGCTCCTGTCCCAAGTCAGAAACCTTGAAGCTCAAAAGGACTCTCTGGAGAAGAAAATAGAAATGCTTGAGGTGGAGAGACAGGATAGAAGTGAGCGCATGGAAGCTCTAGCTGCCAGATGTTGTGATCTAGAAAACACTGTGCAGCAGAAGACTGAAGAGGTGGAACAGCTGAAAGCAACAATTGCTGAAAAGGATCAACAGAACCAGGTGATGGAAGCTGTTATGAAAAGCATGATTAAAGAGAAAGACGATAGTCAGTCATCTGCTTCAGCACTGGCATCAAAGGTGGAGACCTTGGCATCTGAAAATTCTTCCTTAAATGCTCAGGTTTCTGATCTGCAGAAGGCTGTAAAGAAGAAGGAGGCAAGGCTTGTGGTTGTTAACAGGCAGCTAAAAGAAAAGTCCAGAATTCATGTTGATGGTGGTAGTTTGTCAGAAACAGACTCTTCCTTGTTCGGTTCCCAACATCTCATGAGCAGCACCGACACCATTTCTACATCTTTAAATGAGGAGCAATTTTCAGAGATTGTTGAAGAACCCATGATTGCCTCAGTTTCTGGTGATCTGACTTCAAAATGTCCTGCCTCAGACGGTTCAGATCCCCGACCGGGACGCCATGTTGGACATTCGAATCTGCAACAGCAGCTGTTAACTGTCCAGAATGAATTGGATTCTACCAAGAAGCAGTTGAAGAAGAAAGATGCCAAGATCCTGGTTTTGACCAAAAAGCTGAAAGGCACAGAACAAGTAGCTTCTGTGTCTGTTCCTTCAACACCAAAGGCTTCAATGACCAACTTGAGCGAGACACCTGAAACACCCCAAGCCACTCCTAATACATCTGTTAACAGTGCTGGTGCCTTTGAACTACAAGAGGTGATGAGAGACCGGGACAGGCTTGAAATGTGTTTGAGAGATGTTGAGGATTCCTTGCAAAGAGCAGAAGAGAGGAATGATGTGCTGGAGCAGGACCTTGAGGAGTGTGAGGCACGCTTACAAAGAATGGATAGAGACAGAGACCTGCTGGAGGAGGACCTGCTGGATATTCAAGCCATGGTCTATCAGCGCCCCAGAACTCAGTTTCTGGTCAACATCAATGACACTAAAGCCATATTACACCAATTGATCACGGAGCGAGCTTCTATTGGCAGCCATCTTAGTGAAACTCAGCAACACCTTCAAGACATGCAGTGGGAGAGAGACAACTTGCGGGGCCATCTAGCAAAGGCTGAAAACTTTATTCACTACTTACAAACAGAAAAGCAGGTGTTGGAAGAAAAGCTGCAAACTCCAGTACTAGATCAAGAAGCTGAGGTTAACCAGCCTCAGGTTGTGCCAGAGATCAGGGTATCCAGCCATGACCTGCTTCAGGAGTCAGAGCTCCAGGAACAGTTGAATGATGCCCAGCAAGCCCTTCAACAGATTCAGACTGAAAATCTTGATCTCAAGCAGCGTCTTCAAACACAGCAGCACATCACTACAGAGGAACATCATGCTAGGGCAGAACAAGCACAGAGCTCTCCAGGTTTGCAACAGGAAGGAATGCAAGCTGAAGGGGAATCTAGAATTAGAGAGCTGCTGGCAGAGTTAGAGATCTCCTCAGAACGTTTAGCCTCAGTAACATCAAAACTTGAGATGTCAGAAAAGGAAAAAGAGATCTTGGAAAACCGTCTTGATGAAGTTCGCCAAGATCTTGCAGAGGCTGACAGCTACTACCAGCGTCTTCACAAAGACCTTTCAGATCAGTGTCAACAACTGGAAGAGCATGCAGCAGAAATTCGCCAAGAAAATAATACCCTTGTGACCCGTAAGTCTGCAATGGCAGAAGAAATGAACAAGATGGCAGATAGTCTTGCAACACTGGAAGAAGCAGTCAGAAAAGCAGTGCATGACAAAGAACTGGCAGAAAAACAAGTTTCTGCCATGGAGAAGGATGTGGATTATCAGCAGAGCAGAGCAGAAAAGCTTTTGAAACTCTTGCGAGAAAAAGACTCATCTGAAGCCTCCACAGAGGAAAAATGTGTGTCTTTGACAGAAACAGTGGCTTATCTGCAATCAGAAGTGCAAAGTCTTCAGAGTGAAACAGGGTCCCTACATGATGCTGTCAGCTTAGGGCATGAAGCGGAGGCCAGGGCCAGAGAAGAAAGTGCACAGTACCAGTCACAGTTGGCATCCTTGTCCCAGGAGCTGCACAACAAAGGGGAGAGGATTTTTCTTCTTGAAGACCAAGTCAGCATGTTGGAACAGAACACAGCATCAAGAAACGAAGACTTCTTACAAGTGGAACAGATGTTGTCAAACCTGAAAAGTGAGCTGTGGACAAAAACACAATTAGCAGAAAGCACTCAGGCTGATTTAGCAATCTCTGTTCAAGAAAATGTGCATCTTAAAGAAAATCTGGAAGCCAGTGCCAGCCAACTATCAGAACTGCAGAAACAAATGTCTGCTCTGACAATGGCCAATGAAGAGCTGACCTGCACTGTTGACAGACTAGGTGCACAGTCTCAGCAGGATCAGTGTCAGATTTCCAGCCTTGAACAGCTGCTGGCAGCATTATCAGATCAACACAGGCAAGAGACGGAGATGAAGCAGAACCTGGAAATGCAGTTGATGGCAGCTCAGCAACAGCTAGCAGACCTTGCAGCTCATGACCTACAGCACAGTCACATGGCAGACACTGTCAAGACGCTTCAGCAGCAATTGACCAACTCAGAGGAGCAGATCAGACATCATCAAGAAACTGAACAGCAGTTGAAGGATACTATTGTGACAGTACAGCAGCAACTTGCAGATTCAACAGAGCAGGTCCAGCATTACCAAAAGCACAGTCAACAACTTGAAGACAGTATAAATGCCCTGGAACATCAGCTAAGGGAAAAGTCAGAAAAACAGTTGACCATTGCTGAAAGTGAAGTACAGATGCTCAAAGAAGAAATGTCTATGCTCAACACCATCAAATCAGAACTACAAGAACACAACACAAATTTACAACAGGAGCTTGCTGCAGTTAACAGGGAAAGAAACACATCATCAGAAAGACAAAGAATGTCACAGTCAGCAGCTCCTCAAAGTATGTCCCCAGAGGAGACCAGTCCACAAAATACTGACATCAGCGACATGCAAACACTAGGCACAAAGGTAACAGAACTGCAGAAAGCTATCAAAAAGAAGGATGCCAAAGTGATGTCTTTGACCAAACAGCTGGAAAAGAGCAAGCAAGAAATATCTGACTTGTCACAACAGCTCAGTGATGCAAGAGAAGAGCTGCATTCAAGAGGGACACAAGCACTATCACAGACCACTCCACAAGATGCATTTAACAACAGCACATCCATCACAGAATATTTTACACCAGTCCAAACCCCAACACAAGGTGCATCATTTTCAACACCAACACAAAACACTCCAACACTGCCAGCCTTTGAGGGAAACTTCAACATCCAGTCACCGATCAGCAGCAGCCAGACAGCATCAACAGACTATCCAGACAGAAATTCTTCCGATGTCGCCCTAGGTCAGCTGAAACAGCAGTTGACGGAAAGAGAAAGTCATGTAAGATCATCGCGGGACCCTGTACTCTGCTGTATCATTGATCTGAATTTTGTATGCTAACAGACTTGCCAAGTTCTGTACTGCTAACACTTCATGATCATCCCACTTGTTTGTTTGTTTTGAATGCGGGACAAACCAACCATGATTATGTTGGGTTTTATCTTTAAAATTTCTCAGTTTCATGATTACTGTTTTGATTACTGCTGAAGAGTTGATTGAATCATGGTTGTTTGGTCTAAGAACAGTTGCAGCTTCATTGTATTGTTTCCTCATTTTCTGCATGTTTGCATGCTATTTCATTATTCTAATCGGATTGTTGATTCTCAAATGCCATCTGCTGTGTTCAGGTAAAAATTAACTACAAGACTCTGCCTGCAGGTGTAGTTGTCAAGCACAGTTACCATTTGCTTTGTTTTGTTGTCATGATATTTTATCTTGAGTTGGGCACACAAGTGGCAAAGCAGAGCTGGCAGATCAGATTGGAAACTGGATCTGTAGTGAAAGAATTCGGATCAAGCATCTGATTGATCAGTTCAATGCAGACTGTTGGAACTCTGTGTTGAAAGATTTTGCTTGGCAACAAGTTAGAGCAATTTGTTGACTGCTGCTTATGACTGTCCATAGATAATTAGAGGTAGTGGTGAAACACTTGTAGCTTGTCTCTAGAGACACCTTACCAGCCATCATGACACAGTGTGCCTTGAATCCTTTTTTGTTATAGTAAATATTATGCAATGAAATTATTGTTTCAGGAATATTTTAAAATAGATATTTGTGATAAATAGTTAAGATTACCTATATTTTCATCTTCTTTTGTTTGTCTGTTTTGAACTACAAACATAAAAGTAGTTCAGATTGTTTAGACTTGCAAGTAACTTTGAAAGCAGTGGAAAAAATCATTGCTGAGTGATCGTTATCTCCAGAATGGGTCATCAGTAGTATGTGGAGGAAGGGCTGAGCTGGTTGGGGTATGCTTATCTTTGCACTCACATCTTTAGCTGATGCACTAGATCTGATATCGAAATGTTTGTTTTGTCAGATATTTCTTATTTTTTTGATTACTTAATCATTAGACAGGAATGATGTTATATTAAAAGAAAACTTATAAAGTTTTCCTGTCAAGCTCTAGTTGTTTTTTCTGAAACATTGGGTGATGGAATATGTAATAACTGAATAAGGAAGGACGTTTGAGTGAAATCACAGCATTACTTTGAGCAAAATCACAGTTGTCTTTGCATTACTGTTTGTTTTCTGTAAGGAAAATGGTGGTTAACAAGTTAACTCCCTAAAATGTACTTTGAGGAAGGAAGTTTGGACAAGTTGCAGTTGTTCCCAGAGTCACCAGCCTCTCCCAACCCATCCCTCCCCTCTCCCCATACATCCACCAACCTCCATATGAATTTACAAATTAGCTGCAAGTATTACGATGTTTTGACAACAGAAGGTAGCTATTATGCTTTGCTGACAGATTAATAGTGCCAGTACAGTTGATTATAGCTTGGTTCAAGTTTTGGGTTGGGGATTATAGCTTGGACTCTGTGAACATACTTAAAACTATTTTGACATCATCTCTAATACTCCTGCAGCACTTCAGTAATTCAGTAGTGTGTGTGTATGTGTGGTCATGTTTTTGCATGTGATATATATTATATACATATATATGCGTAATTTCTATAGTGATATATAGATATATATCTTATGCTTAATGTGCTGTCCTAGCACTAGTACCCATTTAACTAATGCACAGTATTCAATCAATCACATATTTGCTTGAACATTTTTATTACATACATATCTTTCTTGGGAGCTTTGTGTTTTGCCATTTTTATTTTTCCAGTTCAAAAAGGTTGTAATAGAGGGTACTGTGTCCTATCTATTTAAATGTATGCTTGCATATGTAATGTATACATCAAAGTGAGGTACATGTGTGTGTGTGTGTGTGGATATCAATTGAAAATAATCAGTTGATCATAGCACGCATATGTCAAAACAAAAACAAACAAAAATAATAATAAGGATTTGGTAAAGCATTGCAAACAGGATTATTTCCAATAGGTTTTAAAGTGGAGACCTTTTAGAATTGATCTTGACAAAAGGTTAGAGTCTCAGTCACATTGGGAAGCATAAACAGCAATTTCTTTCACTTCCATGGAGCTTTTTTCACTTTGTTTGCTGCACTATTTGCAGAATACTAAAATCAACAAGAAATGATCCATTCACTAATTTGACCTTGACCTTGGTTCAAGGTCACAAAAGACCCAAGTGTTTGCAAGGCTTGACAGTCTGAAGGGGAAAAATAACTGAATATGTGGATGACAGGTATGGACAGGTATGAAGGAGAGTTAGAAAGATGACACAGGTAAAGTTCTGCTTTATTAGTTTTAATAAACTTCAGGTCTCTTGTGTCATATGACTTGTACACTCCCCTCCAACCCCTTGTGTGTGTTTTTTTAACAGGGAAAGGGTGGGTGTGAGAGAGGTCAAAACTTTGTGTGTGTGTGTGTGTTTTCGTCTAACAGATTTCAGTTTATCTTTTTATGTTTCTTTTTCCCTCTGTATACAGTTGATCTTGCTGCTCTGATCTTGTTATGAATAAATAGAATTATGTGAATTTGAATAAGGTAAATTGGATTTGAATAAGGCCAATCTGATCATAGCATGTGGCAATTTCAAAACTTTTCAAAGGAATAAAATGTATCTAGCAATAGCATGCTGGCATGCTTGTATTATTTGATTTGCATGACTGTTGTTATGCAGAACTTGTAGATATTTTCCATTGCATTTGTAGTTGACAGTTAAAAAATTTTGATGTTTCAAAAAGGTTTATTGTTTTCAGAAGCCTTGTTGAAATTTTGTATGGCTGATATTTAACAAGCCATATGGGCTGTGTGGCAATTTAAGTCAAAACAAACAACAAAAGTTTTTTTTTTTCCTTTAATATGTTGCTTATGGTTAACAAAAAGACATGCATCAGCCAAAAGAAAAAAGAAGAAGAAAGAAATGAAATCAGAAACAAGGAAAGAGAATGGTGAAATTATGATTATTTTCATTCTGTATAACTTGGAGAGCTTTAAAAAGCAGCAACAGTCATAATGATTCCCCCCTCATCACTTGTCCTACCCCTCTCCAACCTCCCCACCCAACCCCAAGATAATTTTTTGCTCAGTCTCAATTCCAGTGCCAAAACCATTATTGTGTTTACATGAAACAGTTTCGACTGAGGTCTGTTAAACAGCTGTCAAAAGTATACATGCATATAATCTGTGGGTGAATGGTTGCACTCTTTTTTTCCTTTTCTTTCATGGAAAATTGCTTGAAATGTAGGTGCTGTAAATGCTGGCTTCATCTTTAGTAGTCCTGGTTAAAAAAAATTTTGATTTAAGGTTTATTTTATTAAATTCAGAAAATTGCGGGGGTGGGGGGTGGGGGATTCCAGCTTGATGGATTATTTGAATATAAATTTAGGATATTTTTTTTTATGTCATAAGTTGATGACATGTTTATTGTAAAATGTGCTGTTGTTTTTATTTATTTATTTGCTTGTAATTTTTAATTGGCTTGGGAAAATTGTGTTTTAATCTATAGAATGATTAATAGGTTGTTATTTTCTTCTTATTATTATTTTTTTTTTTTATATCAAATTTTGTCGCCAGTCAGGTCTCTTATTGTAGAAGCTTGTACAATGTAGAGCAGTGCAGGTTTTATTCAGTAATCCAAGACCTCTTGGAATGAAAATACCTTACTTAATACATTTAATACTAGCACTTCAGTCAGTCTTCATGATTTTTTTTATTGAGTGTATTTATCTGTTCAGATATTCTGAAGAGAGTACATTTGTGAAATATAATTGCTGAACTTAACATCTGATAATTACTTAGGAAATAGAATATTAGCTATTTGGGTTTGGTTTTGTTTTTTGCATTTTGATTTCTGTTTAAGAGATAGAATACTAATGAAGTTGTTTGATATTAATATTTTAGAGACAAAGTTGTGGATATAATTTGTTTATTTTTTTATGATTGCATCACTCAATGGATACTTGCAGATATGAAGATTTCATTCCATTGGTTTTAACAGTATAAAATACAGTATTCATATTTACAACTACTGATTGAAAAAGACTGCAACTGGATGTGCATTTTAAATTGTTCTGATGTATTGTAATTTCATTACACATCTGTTCTAGTCATTTCTTTATTTGATCTTTCTTGTTATTTATATATTTGGTATTGGGGTTAACTTTTAAATATCTGTCCCTTTTTTGTGTTTTCCTCGGTTTCTTTGATTTATCAGTCTTTTATTTAGTTATTGGTTATTGGAGATAACTTGTAAATATTCAGATATCCTTTTTTTGTGTGTGCAGTTCCTTAGTTATTTTGGGTTGTTGTTGTTTTTTTCTCAAATGGATTGGATTGGCTCATTTGATTATCATTTGGCTTTATCTGAATAAAAATACGTAAACACTCTTCTGCCTTTTCTGTTACTGTTTCATTTTGTTCCCATGTTTCGGTTGTGATTATATGATGGTAATGAGATATTTATCTTCAGTCTGTCCGTAACTCTCTACCCAGGTGGCAGAGCTGAGCAAGACCATAGACACCTACAGCCAACAGCTCCTGCAGTATGGCAAAACAGCAGAAGATCTTCAGGGTCAGCTGGACGTCCTTCAGGAGCAGAAGGATAAAGCAGAGGAGGTGGCAGCCGAGCAAGCCAGCCAGATTGCACAGTTGGAATCCAAGCTGTCTGCTGCTTTGTCAGACCAACAATCCTCCAGTGATGTTCACATGGCTCAGCAAGCTGACTTGGAGGCGAAGCTGTCAGAAGCATTGGATGTGAAAACACAGGTGGAGAGTCAGCTGGAAACACTGGACAGCCAGCTGTCTGATTTGGGCACTAGGTATTCACAGGTGCTAAAGGAAAAAGCTGAGGTGGAAGCAGGTGCATCTAAGACCAGAGAGGAGTTAGAAGAACTTGATAGAAACTATTCAAAGGTGTTGTCAGAAAAAGAAGATTTTGAAAAAGAGCAGTCAAAACTGATCCATCAAGTGGAAGAGGTCAGCGGCAAGTATTCTGAGGTGTTGACAGAGAAAGAAGCAATGCAGAATGAGTTCACCACACTGAACCAGCAACTGGAAGAACTTGGAGGTAAGCTGACTGAGGTACTAATGGGGAAGGCAGAAGCAGACAACAGAGGCCAGAAGCTTGAGCAGGAACTCTCGGCTGCAAACGAAATGCTGGCTCACCTCAGATCTGTATCAGAGCAGTCTGAGGGAGAGCTGAGCCAACAGCTTCAGGCTGCTCTTGAAGACAAATCTTCCATCCAGAGTCAGTTGTTGGGGGTGCAGCAACAACATCAGTCATTACAAGACCAGCTGCAGGCACTGCAGGCTGGCTCACAAGATGTTCAGGATCAGCTCACACATGTGACAGCAGAGAGGGATGGTCTCCAGACACAGCTGCTTTCTCTCCAGGACCAGCTTACTTCTGCTAAGCAAGAGAAGTTTGACGCCCAGACTAAAGCTGATGAGCTTCACCAGGAAGCTACTGGGCAAACTGATAGAGTGAGGGAGTTGGAGCAAGCCCTGAGGGACCTGTCTGATCAGTTCACTAACTCACAGGCTGATGCTGTCACACAGCAAACAGAGAGGGAAGCACTCCAGTCACAGCTAGCAGCAGAGACTCAGAGGGCTGGAGATCTTGAAGCAACCACCAAGGATCTTACAGAAAAGTTGTCCGAATCACAGTCCCTTCTTTTTAAGCAGCAGGAAGAATTAGGAAGATTACAGTCTGAGTTTGCTTCGCAGCAGGCTGACCTCCAAGCTCTCCGGTCGCAGCATGAAGCTGACGTGGCCTCCCACAGCTTTGAAGAAAAACACAAGACCATAGAATTGGAGGAACAGATTAAAGACCTCACTGCAAAACTTTCTGAATCCCAGTCTGCTGTTCATCACAGAGAAGAAGAAGTGAACAACCTGCAGTCAGAGCTGAGCCAAGTCAGCGCCTCCTTGTCTGCGGTACAAACTGAGCTCCAGGAAAAAGAGTCATCTCTGATTCAGCAGCTGACCACAGCTCAGGCTGAAAAAGAGACCACAACTCTGCGTCTGTCGGAAGTCGAGCAGCAAGTGGTAGAGCTCAAAGAGCAGCTGTCCTCTGCAGAAGCTGCAAGTGGTGGTGGTGATGGTGTTGGTGGTGGTGATAGTGGTGGTGGGGATGTTGAACAGGTGCTGGAAGCCATGAACAAGCAGCTGTTACAGAAGGCTGACCAGTTGGTGGATGTGCACTCTCAGCTGGAAGTTGCCCAGGCCAAGGTAAGTCACCTGTTCTGTCCAGTAGTGGTAGCGTAACTGTCGAAGGTTTATGTGTGAGTCTTGATTGGTAACAAGCACTGTTTTGGATTGTGTTAAGATAAAATAGATTAAGCTTAATATCTGAGAGACAGAGAGAGAGAGAGAGTGTGTGTGTATGTGTAGAATAAGCTCAGTATCTGAATGTGTGTGTGATCCTTGTTTTCCCCCTGTCAGTCTAATTCTTTCACTCTGTTCTTTCTTAACTGTGTGTATATATGTGTGTGAGTAATAGATATTTAGTTATATTTGTGTATGTGTGTGGTCAGTGCTGCAATATGTGTAGCACACATGTGCATGTATTTATAACTAAAGTGTGTGTGTGTGTGTGCGCACACGCGTTTTCATGTGTGTGTGTGTGTGTCTGTGTGTGCATTCAGGTGAAGGATCTTGAACACAAACTGCAGGACAAGGAGGAGAAGATGGAGTCTTTGGTGGGCACAATGCAGGAAATGGAGGAGCGACTGGAGCAGCTGAGTGAGGAGTCTGAACAGTCCAAGTTGGACCTTACTTCATCGAGCGCACTTGCTGACAAGGTACCAGATTCCTCTAGTGGCTGCTGATGGATGTCACTTTTGATTCCCCATGTGCTCACCAAAATCTGTTTTGAAGTCAGTAAAGAGTCTTGAGTATTATTTTTATTGACCTGCGCAGTCACTTGTTAAGCATGTGATTAAAGGTGAAGTTGGGTGGATGGGTGTGTGTGTGTGGACCGTGTGACCTGGGTGTGAGTGTGGCTGTACAAATGTGTGCAGGTGTTTCATGTTTGTGGGATTTAGTTAACATGTGTATGCATATGCTTGTGTGTGTGTGTGTTTGCATATAGTTAACATGTGTATGTGTATGCTTGTGTGTGTGTGTTTGCATATATATGTATATGTGTGCCAGTTCACAGTGTGTGTGTGTGTCTGTGTGTGTGTTGTTAAAAATACTTGTTTAGGTGGATAAGCATAGAAGTATGACATGAACCTGCACCATGACCATGTGTGTGTGTTTGTGAGCAGTCTATGGAGGAGGAACTACAAGCCTTGAAAACTCAGGTGGCCGAGAGAGAAGAAAGCCTTGTGGCAAGGGAGAAGTTCATTGCTGACAAAGAGCTGACTTTGAAGAAAGCTTTGGCCACTGTCAAGAAACTGAAGTTCCAGCTTCAGCAAGCAAACACTCAGGTATGGCCATTATTCTTGCATCCAATGTCTTGAGTGTTCTTAACCTGTTGTAAAAGTTGAGTCTGAATATGTGGGGAGGATTTGATGGGGCTAGAGAGTTTACTAGTTGAGTGCATAAGAGAGTGTGTTTGTGAGATCCATAAGTATTGTGTGTGCTATGCCATTTATGCTTACATTGATGCCCATATAAAATGTAAGTATGTAAAATATTTGTTTTGAAAACCAATTTCACAATTCTGATGATTGATGTCTGCTTCTTCCCAAAAATAATTCAGCTAAACGACTGTCCAAGGTTAACTCATTGTCTCAAGTTGTATTCATGACAGGACTCATTCAGATGCTTACAGTTGTTTTTTTTATGCATGTCTTTGTCTGCATGTGGGACTGGGAGTTTATTTTCTTCAAGAACTCATTTATTTCTGTTTTAATACAAACATTATACAGGTTTAATGATCCTGCCTGATAATGCTGGTCCAGACCACCCCAACATTGGAATCACTTTGAAGTTTAAATGCAGGATGATGATTTACATGCTAATCTATAAACTGTCTGAACATGCAAAATAGTTAATGACTGTTCATTGATATAACATAAATACTGATTTCAGAATTTCACACATGAGATGCTTGTGTATGTTGGGTAGTGTCATGCAGTTGTTTTTGTGCAGCTGGAAGAGGTGCGCAAAGAGAAGGAGGGTCTGGAGCAGCAGCTGTCCCAGCAGCAGGGTGCCGTCACTGTGTCTGCCACAGACGTCCCTGACAGTGCACCCAGAGAAGAGGACAGACACCAGGGGCAGGCAGTGCCAGGAGACAGCTCTGGGGACTCGTCCACACCGTCACCTGACATGCAAGAGCTACAGAAGCAGCTTCAAACCTATGCAGAGTACTGTGAGCGCCTGCAGGAGCAAGTGCAGCAGTTGACTGAGAACGTGCAGTCTGGGGACAGAGCCAAGGCCAAGGTCACACAACTGGAGGAGCAGGCTGAGCTGAGTCTTCAGCATTCAGAGAAATCTCAAATGGAAGTGATTGTCCTTCGCCAACAGATAGCTGAACTCCAGCAGGTGTCGGATAAATCTGTGCAGGAACTTCAGCAGCAGGTTGTCCAAACTGGAGAGGAATGTGACAGATCCAGAGAACTGGCAAGTTCCCTGCAGCTTCAGCTAGCAGAGGCACAAGAAAAGTGTGTCAAGTTCCAACAACAAATCTCCACAATGGAGCAAGATCTGGTCCAGACTCGGGAAGACCACAGCACCACCCAGCAGCAGTTGGCAGAAGCTCACCAGGAGGCTGAAGCTGCCTGCAAAGAGAAGTCTTCCCTGCAGCAGCTTGTTGAGGACCTGCAAGGTCGTGTCCAGGGTTTTTCAACTGAACAGGATTCAGTTGTTGAAAACCTGAAACACCAGCTGCAGCAGCTTACGGAGGAGAGGGACTCTCTCCAGCAAGCTGTGGAGGGCCATCAGCAGCAGCTGCAGACCCTGAGGGAGGAGAGTGAATCCTCACAACATGAAAACGTTTCAGAGATGGAAGCTTTGAGATACTCGGTTGAAGAGAAAACTCAGCGGGTTCAACAGCTTCAGCTGATGGTGGAAGACATGCGTAGCACACACCTGGAAACGATAGAAAGTAAAGATTCCCTTCAGTCACAAATGTCCTCCATGATAGAGACGATGGAATCGCTTCAAGGAACTCTGAGCACTCGTGATTCAGAGCTGGAGCAGATGCTGACTGAGATTGATACTCTGAGAGAAAAACTGGCTGAACGGAATGACGAGATTGTGGGTCTTCAGTCCAGTCTGTCTAGCCTGCAGGATGTCATTGCATTGACAAAGTCTGATCTTGAAGCTGTCACAGATGACTACAATGAGCGTGCTCAGGACCTGGAAACTCAAATCAGTGAACTGGAAAAACAGAAGGAACATCTGAACACTGAACTGGAGCTAGAGAAGAGCAGGAATGAGGAACAGAAGGAGCAGTTGGCCACAGTTGTTAGTCAGCAAGAAGAAGCAACAGCAAAACTAGAGGAAGCCAGAGAAACTTTCCAGGAGCAGATCATGTCACTGTCAGGTGAACTGGCTGACGCACAGAGTGACATCCAGCAACTGAACACAGTCAAAGCTGCTTTGACATCAGAACTGGAGGCTTTGAAAGGGTCATCGCAAGCAGCAGCTGAAACAGAGGCCCTGTCTGCTCAGTTATCAGCCAGTCAGCAGGAGATACAGACCCTCAAGGACCAGCTTCATGCAGCAACAGAAAGCATGCAGTTATCACAGGGACAATCTGTGGAACTGGACCAAATCAAGCTGTCTCAGGAGAAAGTACTGAAAGAGAAAGAAGACTTGGAAGCATTGCTTTCAACAGTCGAGAATGACAAGGCTTCACTGGACAGCCAGCTGCAGCAGACAAAACAGAGCTATGACCAGCTGTCTGTAGAATGTCAGCAACAGCAGGATGTGATTGCCCACAAGGATAAAGAACTGTCTGCCTTGCAGTCAGGCCAAGAGGCCACCAACAGCCGTCTGTCCCAGGTTCTTCAGCAGCTCGATCAGCTGAGCCAGCAGAAAGAACAGCTGGAGGTGGACAATGACTCCCTGCGGGGCGAGATTGAGGGGCTGGAAAAGATCATCGCTGATGCTCAGTTCAGGGAGCAGGAGTCGCACGAGGAGAGACATCGCCTGCAGGAGGACCTGAACAAGAGCCTACAGGCGAACACCTCTGTCAAGGCTCAGCTGGAGCAGCTGCAGTCCCTTTCTCCCCCTGCCAGGGAAGTCCACCCCACAAAGGATGAGGATGCCTGGGACTGGGGGTCACAGGTGGAGGTGGAGGAGGTGGCCGTCACACGCCAGAGTCTGCAGATGACATCAGCAGCACCCCCTTCTGGAGCGGCTTCCCCATCTGCAGGACTGGAGCGAGTGAGCAGAGAGCTGCAGGAGCTGAGACAGCAGCATCAGTCCCTGCAGGAAGAGCATGACAAGGTAGGGGTGGGGGGGAGGTGGTTACACTGTGTCAGCCTTACTGACAGTAGTTATGTGAAGTCCCACATCATGATGCTTGGACATTTTTACTGTTTGAATGATATCACTGCATTCTGGAAAATTCCTTTCCCATTGCCCCGTTTCTTTCTTATTTGTTAGGTTTTTTAAAGAAAGTTTTGTTATTATTGTTTTGTCACGGCTGTGCCGCTTAACTTCCAGCAGAGCTATTTAGTTTCAGAGTTCAGTGAGCGGTCAGGAGCACGGCTGCTGACCTAGATTCCTCTGGGATGGGAGGGGGGGGGGGAGGGGAGCGCGCGCCGCGCTCTTTGTGCCTATGTTTCCAGCAGAGAAAGGTGTATTGTTTAAGTGATTTTCATTTCATCATATTCCTGCACACCGGTTTTTGTTTGCTGTCATTTTTGTGTACATGATTCCAGTGAATGTGAACTTTAAGTGTGTTGTGTGATTTACCAGACAATGTCCGAGTGTTTGTGTTACATCCAGTTATTTGACCTAAGTGTGTGTGTGTGAGTGCCGACAAAAATGGAATCTGGTGCGGTAGTGGCAGCATTGCGGACTGGGCAACACACCTTCAGTGAACACTTGAGATGTTTGGATTATATGTGTCGTGTGTGTGGTGAGCGGGTTCTCAGAAGAGATAAAGATAAGGGGTTGAATGCAAGACTTTGTGCCAAGTATTCTTCTGAACTGTTTCGTTTTTTCGGTCTAGATGTTTCGAATGATGAAGAGGGCAAACATCCCACATGCATTTGTATCAAGTGCTACAAAAAAATTAACAAGGGGGGGAGGCAACACACGCAGTCGTCAATTCACTCAAAAGAAAGTATTAGGGATGCAGTCACAAGATGACAAACTGCGTGTCATCATGCAAGAGCACATGACTATTGTCTCCCCCATGCTTCAGCAAGTCGTACCCCAAGCAGGAGAATCACGGCACAAATCAAAAAGTAAAGAATAAAGAAATTTTCAGCCCTGTTCTTTTCTCCACCCTGAATCCCTCCCTCCCGCACACACACATTGTAAGGAAAAAACAAGAAAAGAAAAAAAATGTTTGAGTTTAGTCAGTGTCACACTTCAACTGAGTGGATTACCAACTACAAACAAGGAGTTCATACGGATTTATAAGTTCAGGTAGGAATGGATTTTATTATTTAGAACTTACAAATGCATGTCAGTACGTTACATTGTGATCGTTTACTAAAAGCATGGTATCGTCAAGGTGTATCTTTTAGACTGACCAAATGCATGTCGCAAGCAAAGGCACACATACTGACACGCAAAACATCTAGTCGGCAAAAATCTCTCCCCCCCTCTCTGTGTGCGTCTCTCTCTCTCTCTCTCTCTCTCTCTCTCTCTGCGTCTGTCTCTCTCCCTCTCTCTCTGTGCCTCTCCCCTTTCTCTCTCCGTACACGTTCCTCTGTTTCTCAGTATGTCTGTCCCTGCATATATATGTCTGCCTGTCCGTCTCTCTTCCCGTGATGTTGAGAGAAGTGTGAAACTTAAGTGGCTGGCAGCAGTTCTCAGTGGAGCTGATCGTTAAATACTGATACTAATTCCGGGGCGGTCTGCCACCTCTAGGTAATGTATCGGCTATATTTTCCTTCCAGTTGTATCGTGGAGACATGCATGTATATCATGATACAAGTTTTATCTCCAAGTAAAACGATGTACACACACAACACGGAGTTGAAATTGAACTACGTTCCGTGTGTGTTCCTCAGTTCGAACAGAATGTTCGTGTGCTCGCTAAGTTTTGGACCGCTTGTACACTGCCTGTAGGAAATTAAACCTGCTCATGTTTGGTATCGTTAAATTTGTCAGAAAATCACACATCCATTCACACCCATAGCGCCCTTCTTGTTGCATTCTGACATAGAGTATTATTTTTTAAAAGCACATAACCCTGTTTCTGACAGTTTATCAGCAGCAGCGAAGCTGTTCACAGCTGTACACACTGCCCGTGTAACATGCGCTCCGCAAAGAATAGCGCGAAGTTAGTGGTGCGCCAGAGCGCTGCCCCATATACTGCCTGCCTGTCTGTCCAGGCTATCACCTTTCCAACGTTTCGCGCTCGCTCGCTGTTCATCCCTCTCCCCTCCGCTTCGCGCCAAAACTAAAAGGGCTGCCTTGTGCCGCCGTGTTGTGTTTCATTGTGCCTTCTGTCCTTTCCTCTTTTCTGCTACCCAGCACTTTTGCCTTCAGCATACAGGTTACTTGTACAATGAAGATTTGTTTCCAGTTTTCTATCCCAGGGATTGACTATTTTTCAGATTGACGGATAATTGATACTGTATTTGTGAGTTCTTTTTTCTGGGATGGTTTCAGGTCTGCTGTGATGTTGTCTTGTGAGATAGCTAGAAATAGTATGTGATACAATGTAAACTATAGATAAATATGTATATTGCATATATTTGAGTGAACTCTGGCAGTATAAGTCACAGCTTGTTTGGCTATTCTAAACATTGTTTTCAGATTTGTCCTAAACAGCCATAGAAATTTAACAGATTTTCTAGTTCCATGTCTTAACTTTGTTTTGGTTGTCAGTGTGCATGTATGTTGTCATGTCTAACATTTCCATTTCCACAGCATCTGCAAAAGATAGAAAAACCAAACGAGGCAGAATGTAGATCATAATGTCAGTAAGATTGTCTAGACATCACTTTTAATAAAATTTTGCTCATGAGTGAAAGTGATAAACTCTGATAACATTTCAGTTGCTATTTTAATATTTGAAAAAGCAATGTCTGTAATGAATTGTTTAATAATCATTAAACATGTAAATTGGTCTTTTTATGTCATGATCACAGTGTTCAAACAGAGTTTAATCAGATCTGATGATTTTTTGTACACAAACGAACAAAACAACCAGCCATTGTTTTTGTTCCAGGTACGGAGCCAGCTTCAAGTGAGCGAAGTGAAGTGTGAGAAGATGCTGATCAAGCTGAAGTCGTTCAAAGAGAAGAACGAAAAGCTGCAGCTGGCCCTGGACGAAGCGAACCACCATGCCGAGCACCGCATGCACGAGGCACGGCGAGGTGTGGAGGAACAGCTGCACTCGCTGCACTCTCGCCTGCGCGACCTGGAGACACACAATGGGAAGATGATCCACGAGAACAGCACCTTGAAGGAAGCAGCCACTGCTGCCGCTCAGTCCATGAGGGTAAGGGATGCTGTGGCCATCTGGTAATTTATGGCGTGCACTCTTGGGGATCATGGGTGGCATGTTGTTTGTTTTGGCTGTGATATACACTTGGTCTGGCACCTCACTGTCAGTTAATTCATTGTGAAAACTGCACTAAAAAAAAATTACAAGCACCCGAAAAAGAAAAAAAAGAGAAGATAAATCAATAAAAATGACATCAAAGATGACATTTATACCAAACTTTCAGCATTTGAAATACATTTCGTCTGAAAGGTTTAACTCACTCTGAACGAATAGTTATCTCCCTTGCTTTTCCCAACAGACGACCCATTTGTTAGGGTTAGGAAAAAAAAAAATCACAAAAAATACAAAACAAAGTAATTGAATGAAACTCACTGTACTTAACCCACTGACACTTCCCACCCACCTCCCTCTTCACTGCTCTCAGAAGCTGAGTCACTATCAGTAACTTTTTGCTGGTAGCTTTCTTCACTGCAGATACTTTATTCAGCGTCTTCATCATCCTCGTCGATGTCGAAACCTTCAGTTGGAAGCATTTCAGTCACTTCAGCAGCAGTAAAATCCACTGTTGTGATCTAGTTTGCTCCAAAAATTTCCACTTGTATCGCCTGCGACATCATTTGCGATACATATGTAGATTAACTTGTCGTGTGGGGTCCTGAACTCACTGGCTCGCTGTTATGAAATCTCATGAAGAAACTTTCCATTCGACCCTTGACACATTCGCAGTGCCCGGTGTAGCTGCAGTTGTTATGCTACCCCATGAGGAAAACGTGGAAAAAATGTTCATTGTCGAAACCACTATAGCGTTCGGAACACTACCAAAACACTACCTTACGTCAGGAATGATACAGCGTTCCATCGTCCGGAGTGAGTTAAAGATAAGTTTATTAAGATGTTACAAATCACCTTTGTATAAAGTAAAGTATATATATATATATATATATATATATATATATATATATATATATATTATTTGACATACTTTCAGCATCACACACACATACACATGCACACACACACACACACACACACATACATATATATATATATATATGTATATAAAAGTAAAACCAGTGACATGTCATGTTATTATAAATAACATGGTTCACCTGCAGGAGATACGCCAGGAGGCGGAAGAGCAGCGGTCACTGGCTGAAAGGCTGCAGAGGGAGGTGGATCGTTTGAGGGAAGAGCTGAGTGGGCAGAAGCAGGTGGCGGCTGTGGAGGAAAATGAAGCCAGGCAAAGCTTAGAAGCAGAAGTAAGAACTTGTTCCGTTGCTTTCGGTGTCTTTCTGTGTTTTCTCAGTACCTTTTTGTGTGTGTGTGTGTGTGTGTGTGTGAGAGAGAGAGAGAGAGAGAAAGAAAGAGTGTGATTTCAACTATTGCTATAGAGGATCCAAGTGAAGAAACTGTGGACATAGAAATAGGCTGAAACATTTAATGTAACTGTAAAATGTGATTGAACATTATACCTCGCCGAAGTAGGCTGCCTTTTTGCAGAGATTAAGTGGACACTCCAGTTTGGTCAGTTCAGTTTCAAAACAATTGTGTCCACTTTGTGCTGCTTTTATTTTTGTTGAACTGAAGCAGTTTACTCTTCATTCTTTTGGATAATGATATTGATATTTCGGGTGTTTGTTTTTTTTTAAATCCTTGAAGGTTTGGGGTTTTTTTTGTGTTAAATACACAGTGTAATCACCCCTATCCCCAGTTGTACTGTCTGGAAGGGCACCAAAGGCTGGTTGAACTTCAAACTTTGGGTGTGTCAAATTCACAAAATGTAACCACCCCTGCCCCCAGTCCTACTGTTTGGACTGACACCAAAGGCTGGTTGAACTTCCAACTTTGGGTGTGTCAACATTGGTGTGCGTCAAATACACAAAATGTGATCACCCCTTTCCCCAGTTGTACTCTATGGACTGGCACCAAAGGCCAGTTAAACTCCAAATTTGGGTCACATCATGACTGATAAGCAGAGTAAGACTGACTGACCATAATCCCTTACAGTTAATGAATAATGTAGCTACTGTGAAACAGTTGTCAGTGTTATGTATACTCCTTGAAGTAGTTTCTTCTGTGTATTGCTTCACTTGTTTTTTGATGGAAACTGATTATATGATTTTGATTATGTTTTTTTGTTGTTGTTTTTTGCGACTTTGATCACTTTAATGTGGAATTTGATTACAGATTTTCTTTTCTTGACAAATGTAACCTTCATTGCAAGGGGAAAAAATAAAAAGACTGACTGACGATGGGTGTGTCTGACAGGTGAGCAGCCTGAGGAGCCAGCTGTCTGACCTGCGGGGCCACCACAACATGCTGCAGGAGGACAACGACCAGTACCAGCAGGTGCTCGCCACCCTCACCTCCTCCAACAAGGACCTCAAACGGCAGCTGGAACAGCTCCGCTTTGACCTCACCAAGGCTCCCCCCACCACCCCTTCTCCCTCCTCCTCCGATGAGGTGGAGAAACTGAAGCAGGAGGTGGAGAGGATGGAGAGGGAGAAGGAGGAGGTGGGTGAGGAGCTGGAAGGGGTGAGGGAGGAGGTGGTGGCTTTGAGGAGGGAGAGGCAGGTGCTGAGCAAGAGGGCAGAGGACGTTAGTCAGCAGATCGCCCAGCTGCAGGAACAGCACAGGTGGGTTTGAGTCTCTGCTGTTTGTGGGGTCACTGTGTGGATGTGTCACTCTGCATGTGAATAGAATAGAATAGAATATTTTATTGTCATAAAACCTTAAGTTTTATCAGACACCATAAAACATAGACATGAGCATACTAAGAATAGAAACATAAACAAACTTCGCCAGCCTTGGCAGTAATTCTTTAAGTAGGATTAATTCATGAGGCTTGGCATTTGGACGACGTGTGTGTGTGTGTCACTGTGGGTTGATGGGGGTGTGTCACTGTGTGTATATCATTGTGTGTGTGTGTGAAGGATGGGAAAGGTAATGGCTGATCTATACTTTCAGAGAGAACTGACTTACAACATTACTAAACGGAACACATTATATTCAGAATCAGAATGATGAATGAGAAGGAACATTAACGCTTTGTTGGCCCACTGTTCACAGAGCGGAAGTCACGTCACTGACAGAACAGATCGAAGGACTGAACTGGAAACTGGAAGAAGCAGCTGGGCTGGAAGAGGAGCTGGAAGACCTTCGGAAGCTGTCCTCTTCCAGCACTGATGACCGAGACAAACTTGTTGCCGAAATCTCCCAGCTGTCTTCTGCAGCTCAAGAGGTGGAATCTCTGAGATCATCCTGTGCAGCAGCTCAAAAGTCCATTGCAGACAAGGACCAAGAACTGGAAGAAACCAGGCTGATAATAAATGTGAAAGAGGAAGAAATGCAGAGACTTCAAGACACACTGTCCCAGTGCCAGTCTGAGATCCTTACACTGAAGGAGGAGATCAGTCATCAAAGGCAAAAGGTCACAGAACTGTCGGCTTTAGAGCAGACAGTGACAACATTGACTCAGGAACTGTCAACAGCTCAGAAGGAAGGTCAGCAATACAAACAGCAAACAGAAACTTTCATAAGCAAGCTTGATACAGTGCGTTCCTTGGAAGCAGATTTTGAGTCGCTGAGCGAGGACTATAGCTCTGTGCTGCAGGACAACTCCTCTCTGGCACAGCAGGTTGAAGAGCTTCATTCTCGCATTGGGGAACTGACCAAACAGGTATTGTACTGTTGGAATCATCAGTCACATTTTTGTAAAGAGAAATTTACTGAATTCACTAACAGTTTGATTTTTTTTTTTTTTTTTTTTTTTTTAAGTATGAAAAAGTGCAAAATAAAAGTTATATTCAGGTTTGATCACTCTTACTTCATTTATAGATATTTTGTCAGTCTTTAAAAGGGACATTATCACTAACCTATTCATCATGGGTTTGTCACACCCTTACTGGCTAAATAAGCAATAATATGTTGTCTGTACATCATAACTCTGCCTATTCAGTGTCATTTTGTCACTGATAGATTTAATGCCTATGCAAGAACTCACAATGTTTGACACATAGTGACATGCAAATGTAGAGTTAATTTGATGAAAAGAAAGACATATTTCTTTTTTACTACAGCCTGCAGAGACAAGAAGTTATTTGCCACAGTTACTAGATATGGTGTGTTTGTGAAGTTAAAGAAACCCACTAAGAAAAGTAAGAAATAGGCATGATAATTATTTTCAAAGTTTATCTGATTTAAAAAAAACCCAAAATCAAGGACAAAATGTGTCAGTTACTTTTACTAGTCCTATGATGAATCCTGAAGGAAAAAGAGAAGGGAATAATAAAAACCTTTGCAGGGAACAATCTCACATCACTATACACATAACTGTTCGTGGAATAATCTCACATCACCATACACATGAGTGCTCGTTCCCTCTGTTCCAGGAGCATGAAGCCACACTGGGCGGGGTGCAGATTCAGCATCTGACCCGTGAGAAGGAGCATCTGACGAGCCGTGTGAAAGAGCTGGAGCAGCAGATGGAGTCACTGCTGGAAGAGAACCGGACCCTGACCCAGGAACTGGCAGCATCGAGGTCTTCTGCCCAGCAGCTGTCCTTCCACAACGAGACGCTGAGAGCACAGAGCCAGCTGGTCACCTCAGGGGGGGACCAGATGTCCAAGTTCACCGCGGACTACGACAAGCTGCAGGCTCAGTTCAGGTGGGCTCTTTGTTACATTTCTGTTTTTTCTGTTTGTTCTGGTCCGCTGTTGATGCACCATGTGTATGTATGTATTCTGTCATTTCCATGTCTGTGTTTGTTTTGGTCCACTGTTGATGCACTGTATGTATGTATGTATTCTGTCGTTTCCGTGTTTGTTTGTTTTGGTCCACCTAGAGCAGATTTCTGGATAGTGTGCTATATAAGTATCCATTACTGTTGATGCACTGTATGTATGTATGTATTCTGTCGTTTCCGTGTTTGTTTGTTTTGGTCCACTGTTGATGCACTGTATGTATGTATGTATTCTGTCGTTTCCATGTTTGTTTGTTTTGGTCCGTTGTTGATGCACTGTATGTATGTATGTATTCTGTCGTTTCCATGTCTGTCTTTCTGTTTTGGTCCGCTGTTGATGCACTGTATGAATGTATGTATTCTGTCATTTCCGTGTCTGTCTTTCTGTTTTGGTCCGCTGTTGATGCACTGTATGTAAGTAATGTATTCTGTTGTTTCCGTGTCTGTCTTTTTGATTGTTTTGTTCCGTAGTTGATGCGCCATATGTATGTAATGTATTCTGTTAACTTTTCATTCACTGGTTTGTGCTATTATGTTTTTGTTTCTTGGATATGAAGAGTTATGAAGGATGACAATAGCATTATTGTAAATGAACAGTTCAGAAGGCATGTATGTAGAGTAGACAGCAGACTACAATAAAGCTTTTCCCATTTAGTCATGTTTCTCTGACAGTCCGATAATAGGATGACTGACTGAGAACCTAATTTTTGATTTTTGAAAAAAAAATTTCTAATGAAGTTAGTGTCTTGTTATTCCAGGTTATTGCTGATCTTCTGTCATATAATGGTAAAAAAGTAAAAGTTGATAAAGTTCCAAGGGTTTTTGGCAAAACAGTTCCAGACAACTGGTGCCAGAAAACTGAAAGAGCTCTCCCAAATGACTGCAAGGTGTACTTTGGGATTGTAATAATTTTTCCTTTGAGTATCTTAGAGACTGTGGTGCTTGGTGCACATGTATCAGTTCATTGTCTTTTTAGTGTGAAAACTTACACAGTTTCTGCATTGAAACAGTGTGACGAATAGTGAGACTATGGCAGCCTTCGTGTGGAATTTGTGTGTTCATGCAAGGTGTGCAGAGAGGTGGTGGAAGAAAGTTAACATTCACTATATATTACTATAAACCACCCAGCTGTTCTGTGTGTATCGCTGTGTGACTAAATGATCACAGAACCTTTCAGGAACAAGACAGTGCATGGTGTGCATAGAGGTGGTGTACATTCACTACATATCACCATTAAATCACCCATCTGTTATGTGTGTATTGCTATGTGACTGAACGATCACAGACCCTTTCAGTAACAAGACACACGACTGTGTGGTGTGCAGAGAGGTGGTGTACATTCACTACTTATCACCATTAAATCACCCATCTGTTCTGTGTGTATCGCTGTGTGACTGAACGATCACAAAACCATTCAGTAACAAGGCACAACAACGTGTGGTGTGCAGAGAGGTGGTGGAGCAGAAGAACGGCCTGCAGGAAGACATGAACCAGGCCAGGCACTCCCTGCAACAGAGGGAGTCTCGCTGTCAGCAGCTGGCATCACAGGTCAGGAGGAGGGAGCGGAATTCAGTCTGGGAGGGGAGGAGGGGTTGATGACTAGTTACCTCGGGTCTTGCTACTGTCTTTAGGGTGTGCTTGGTGTTGAATTGCAAACAGATCAATAAGGCTTACAGAATGTCTGATATCTGTTTTGATAAGAAGAAGAACACCAGCAAATATTTCTTCTTATCATTGGTTGATGTTGTCTATGGTTGGTGGTGCATTTTTGTTATTGTTTTTCAAGGTGGTTTGGTGGTTTTTAGATCTTCAGCATGCACATGATCAAACTCATTCTCCTGTATTTAATTTATACATTAGGTTCAGGGAAGACTTAGGTGAATATTTTACCACAAATCCCTTCAATTTATAAAGTTGATTGAAAAAATTTACATATATATATATAAGTACTATTCACTACCCATCCATGTTCAACAGAGTTGAATTATAGGTTCATTGTTGTTCCAGTTTATGAATGCATATTTTAGTGAAGTATGTTTGATTTCACTTTAGATGAAGTTATTTGATTTAGTCTCATAAAGTGTTATTATTCTTTTTTACTTTTATTGCTTCAGTCCTTTCTCCTTAAATAAAAGGGATTTTGTATGAGTATATAACTGTTGAATTTTGATGTATGTAAATGAATTGTCTGTTCTTTTTTCATAGTATATAGATAAGTTACCACCATCACCAAAGGTATTTTTTATATTAGATCCCCTCATGCCGGTGATGGTGAATGCTTTGTTTCCAGATTTTTTTTTTTTTTCATCTTATTTTTAACTCTGCAGCTTACATTTGCTCAACAGTCAGTGCTTTCATCCTCCCCTACACCCTCCATTTCACTACCACAAGCATTTTGTGCACTGCAAAGAAGTCTTCCTCTTTTGATTTCTTCTGGCTTTTCCAGCTTTTTTTTTTAAAAGGTTCATGTCTTGTCCCCTTTTGTATGGTTTTCCAGTGACTGCTGTTTACAGTCAGAGTAACTCACAAGTGTTATGTACCATTAACTGGCAAAAGGATGGAGGTGTTCACAAAGCCATCAGATACATGAAACTAAGTTGCTGTCAGATACATGATGAAACTGAGCTGCCATCAGATACATGAAACTGAGCTGCCGTCAGATACATGATGAAACTGAGTTGCCATCAGATACATGATGAAACTGAGCTGCCATCAGATACATGAAACCGAGCTGCCATCAGATACATGATGAAACTGAGTTGCCATCAAATACATGAAACTGAGATGCCATCAGATACATGATAAAACTGAGTTGCCATCAGATACATGAAACTGAGTTGCCATCAGATACATGATGAAACTGAGCTGCCATCAGATACATGAAACTGAGTTGCCATCAGATACATGATGAAACTGAGTTGCTATCAGATACATGAAACTTGAGTTGCCATCAGATACATGAAACTCGAGTTGCCATCAGACACATGAAACTGGGTTTGGAGACCTTCCCCACTGTTAATCTTGCCTCCACACTTGTCTTTAGAGGCTTTAGGGTTCAGGCCCACAGACTGCCCCACCAGCCATTACTTTTAGCTTCATACAATTAAATGTTGAATCATCATCATAATGTGAACCACTGAAGACCACAGCTCTTGGCCCTTGTCGTTTGTGCTCTGGCCCCCGAGGGCGATCATGACCACCACCATAGCTTCCCTGTCCTCCCTGGTCCCACCGTTACTCTGAATGTGATGATATCCCATTTTTTTCTGGCAGAAAAGTACGTGGTGCAGCGACTTGTCCTGATAGTCGGGAAGTCTGCTTGCTGCTTCTGGTATGGTGGAGGGGTGTGTGGGTAACAGTGTCTCCCTCTCCTTGGAATCCATCTCATTGTTATTTTGTGCAGCTGAATAGTGAATGTTTCACCTCTTTATTTTATTTATTTATTCATTTATTTTGATAGAAAATGTTCTTTTTATATATTTTTTGGTGTAAACTTCCAGTACGTGACTATTAAAAAAAGAGCTTATCAGTACTTAACATCTCTGTGGAAGAGGGGCTGTAGCATAGCTGTCTGTCTCTGTGTGGGTTCCTTTTAGCAGTCTTAAAAATCATGAAGAAGTGTGCAGTCTGTTGTCACCTTGGGAACACATTCCTGACTGAAATCCCTTCAGCGTGGAAACTATTGCCTCTATCAGGTATTTCATGTGTCTGAGTGACTAAGTAACCTCAGTTGATCTCAAGGATACTTATGCACCCACTTTACCTGCTGTACTTTAAGTTATGTGGTTGCCTTCCCGTATCTTCATCTCCTTCCCAGCTGGCAGTTCGTCTGTGGTTGTTCAGAAGTAATGGCTCAGTGAGTGAGAAGAATCAAGAATGCCAGTAAACCTTTTCTTTTTTAAGGACTGTACATGCCTTTTTTGTGTGTTTTGTATGGTTTTTCTGTGTGACTGCATACAGAAGTGCAAGTGTGTGTGTGTGTGTGCATGCATGTGTGTAACTGATTGGGGCTGGGGCTCCAGTTTTGTAATATACTGTCTGATTAGTGATATGATGCTTTCCATCAGTTTCTGAAAGCTGAGGTCAAAGTGCAACAGATGTGCTTCAGGTGAACACAGTGTTAGAAGATGCTGGATAAGGAAAAAAGCATGAGGTTTGATCATGTGTTTGTATAAAATTGAAAGTATGATAGTTAAAGTGAAAATGAAAAACCACCAAAATATATGAAACCATAAGGGTTCTTTTTTGTCTTTTTTATGTCTGTCTCTATGCACCCTGCTTATTGCAATTTCAACTCTCTGTCTGTTTCAGCTCTCCGTCTCTGTACAATTTGAATGTTGATATCCCATTATTAAACAAGAGAAAAATGGACAAAAGTGAAACTTTTAATTAAAATTAAATTCCAACCAGACAAAAGCTTATTATTTTCCTTGTGACTGTGACTTTAAACTTCATCCAGGACAAAAGCTGGCTTTTTTTCCCCATGTGACCATGGCTTTAAACTCCATTCAGCATCAAGAGAAAAGCTGATTTTTTTTTTTTTAACATGACTGTGGCTGTGGCCACAAGATCCAACTTTCCTCACAGGCAGTAAGACAGTGGTTGTGCGTGATGTGTCCATCACAGGTGGGTCAGCTGGTGGAGGACAGGACGTACCTGAACACCCAGCTGGGCACCCTGTCACGCTCCCTGAGGGAAAAGGAGGCAGAGTGGACCGCCATGCGTCAACAGTACGCCACCCTGCATCAGACACACATCAGCACACAGGCCAAGGTGGGGCACCTTGACAGTTTGATTGTGTCTGTGATGATGCACCCAGATACCTAGATTCAAACACCCCACAGTTGGCCACCATTCTTTCTCTGTCTCTGGACCTTGCATTTGGAATGACTTCCTCTTTTGCTTCGTCAGGTCTCCGCACTCAGCTCTTTCAAGTCTGGCCTTAAAACCCACCTCTTCCCAAGATAGCCTCCCTCCCCTGCCTCTTCCTTGTCTTAAGTTTCTCCAGTTTTTGAGTTATGCATGCATGTGAATGACTGGTGTGAAAGTGCTTTGATTTGTCTGTGCACGAGATTCAACGCTATATGAATACTATTATTATTATTATGTTGTTGTTAAGTGACAAGTACAGCAGGTGCTGAGTGTGGTAGTAGGAGTGTGTGGGTAATAGTACAGACTAGAAGGGGAAAAAAAAAGAATGACAGTTTTTCAGAACTCAGAACTTTCAATGTAAAATCACTGACTTGTGAACATCTGGCTACATGTGTTGTACATGCACATGCTTAGACCAAACCTTGAAATAATTACCATTTATTTGCATAGATGGTGCAGTGATAGTTGCAGCTGAGGGTGAGAGGAATGATCCATAGTTGACATTGAAAATAATGCTGATGAAAAGTAGCTAGTGCTTTGATGTTGACAAAGATAGTGTCTGTGGTGGTGTGTGAGTGTCATGGTTGACATTAAAGTTACAGATAGTGATGATCATAATAATGCTAATGATAAAGATGACACAACACAATGGCAGTGGTTGTTGTTTTTTTGGATGTAATGTGGCAAATTATAGAAGATGGAAATAACAAGAGCAATGCAAACTTTTATCATTCAGAAGGACAGATCATGTCAAGTACATAATGAAAATTCATACCAGATAGTCATTGCATGAACATGGTCTGGTACAGGTTGGAGAGTTGGAGCGTCGCATTGCTCTGGATTCTCTGCAGAAAGACGTGGATGTCGAGACAGCCACAGAGGCTGACCAGGGGACGGCAGAAAGGTATGGCATTCATTCTTCATGGTCTTCATTCTCAGTAACAGCTTTGTCTTAACTCACTCCCTGCTAATTACCTGATATCAAGTAATGACTGGCGGGAGCGTACCCTACTGATTACCGCTATACACGTCCTGACATTCAAAAATGTCCACACCTCACACAGCTGGGGATGGACAATGCTGAATGGGTCTCCTGTCTTGCTTCATTAGCATAGCAAAACAGCAGACCACTGGTATTGGCCGATCTTTGCTTGTCACTGAGCTTTCAAGCAATTTTCCAACCTGGACTGAGTGATTCCATGTGTGACAATGGCCTCACAGGCTCAAACACGTTATTCTCAAGGAGACAAATTCCTGCTTTCAGCTTACAAGATCAAAGGGATGGCTTTGACTTGGAAGGGGATGGAGAAAGGAGAGTTATTTTAGTCCATCAGAAGGAGGGCAATGTGTATTGGACAGTGAAACTGGTGTGAGTGACAGGGGAAGGGGGAGGGGCAGTAGATGTGGCAAGTGACAGGCAGTTGGAATGGAGAGGGTGATTGGTGGTGAATATGCTAATGAACCACTGGCTTTTGGAACAGAGGAAGGGGTTGTTTGATTGATGTTTCTTTTCCAACACTTCCACCATACATGGGGCAAGACACACACAGACAATAGTTACAAGGCATGACAGACCACGCCCAACCCCTTCCCCCTGCCCCTCGCACCCACACCCTGAGTTGAAGTAAGTTCACTTGCAGTTTGTAGAGGCTCCCATTCATTCATCATTTACACTCTAACGGGATTTTGAGAGAGATTTGTGGAAAACAATGCTTTTTTCATGAATAGTGCAGACTTCACCTATACAAATTCTATACCGCCCTCACATTTTTCGTCAAGAAAAACTATCCTTTTTTACCTCCTGCTGTACAGAAGGTATTTTAGAAGTTTGAGTTATGAAACATTGTGCTGTCTTTATTTGATGCCTCAACAATTGTGTGTCCAAATTTCATGAGACTGTGTTTATTTGTTATTTTTAAAAAAATTTTTTAAAAACCCTGTGCAAACGCCCAGTACACAAGAGGAACGCGAGCTTACAAATCGCCCAGTAGGGAGTCAGTTAACACTCTCTGGTCTTGCAGTGATCATGGAAAATCTTCAAGTATATCTTATAAGGTGTTACATAGATTAATCGCTTCTCATGAATTTAAGGGGTCTGTGAACTGAGGCAAAACTTGTATCGGTTGGCCATGCATCTGAGACAAAAAAAATCGGCTTTATTGTGGCTGGTGGTGTTGATTGTGTGTACATATGTGTATGTGAAATTAAAAAAAAAAAAAAAAGTAATGAAAAGGATAAAAATGTATATGTGTGTGTACTTGAGAGTATGTATCTTCTGTGAGTGAATGTTTGTGTGTGTGTGTGTTCATGTGTGTGTGTGTGAGCACGCCACTTGAGAGTGTACATCACCTGCAACCAGACCTTTTTTTTTAGTGTTATAGTGTGTGTGTGTGTGTTTGTGAACACATATATGCGTGTGTGTGTGTATAAACACACACATAAGATATATATATATATATATATATGTCTGTGTGTGTCTGTATGTGCAAGTGTGTTTAATGTGTTCAGTTAATGAACTTATCTGTGAACATGATGGTTATGTTTCAGACTGCAGTCCCTACTGACGGAGCGAGAGCAGCTGATGCAGAGCGTGGTGTCCCTGGAGGGGCGGCTGGCTCGGGAGTCGGCATCCCTGGCACAGGCACAGCACGCCCTGGGGGAGGCACAGGAACACATCCGCCTGCAGGCTGTCGGGGCTCTTCAGGAGGTCAGCGTTTTGTCCGTGTTGCTTCGCACATCTTTCACTGTCTTTGTCACTTCACATGTCCTTCGTGGTCTCTTTCTTTCTCTGTCTCTGTCACTTCGTATCTCTTTTACTGTCTCTTTCTCTGTCTGTGTTAACCAAAATAACAACATAATGAAGAATGTATCCGTATATTTATATAGAGCCTTTAAGAGGCACGCTAACGCAGTTAAAGAATATGATAATTGCTTCTGAATGCTTTTCTTTAATTGTATGTGTATGTTCTCTGACCCTGTGTTATATGTTGTTTTTGTTCTCTCAGGTGAAACTGGACATAGAGGAAGAAGGGGACCCCAGGATTCTGGAAACCAGTGCCATGCTGAGTGAGTCACATGTTTGGATTGTATCTTTCAGTTTTGTACACAACTACCATTTAAGGAGGCACCGTGACAGAATCGGTTAGACATTTGACTTCTGATCCAGTGTTTACCCGTGATCTGGGTTTGAGTCCCTATTTCAGCTTGATGTCTTGTCCTTGGGGAAAGTTGCCTTTCTCCAGTTGTCCTCACTCCACCCAGGTGTGAATGGGTACCTGTCTTTGCTTGGGGAAGGTCAAACTAGCGGGAGGAGAGGATAGGGCCCCATCTTCTTGTGCTGAACCCCAGATTCAGTGGATATGAATTCACTGCCCCCATGGCAGTAAAAAGCGGTGGGACTTTTTAACGTTTTAACTTATTGTCATTTCAAGATACAAATGAAATATGATACTAGCATTATATTACATCAGACCCGGAAGGATCAAATGTGAATGAATGATGTTGATATTACTCAGGGAAAGAAACCTCAAAATCTGGCATTATCACTCAGCAAGTGCACCTGTCGGGCATTTTCTTTCTTCTGTTGTGTAGTTTGTAAATTTATATGTGCTTATTTTGTGCAGCGGCTTTTTTTTTGTTGTAGTTTTTTATGTTAAAGTTGAACAGTGTCTTTAAATCAGTGACGGTTGATTACAGCTCGGCATGGCATGGGGTACGTTCAGCGACTGTGTCGGGCACTGAAAGTCAAACGGTATGTCTGGTTATTTCTTCTGTTTGTCATGTGGTCTCTTTCACCACTTGTTGGCTTGAGTGACAACATTTGTTTATGTGTTGTTGTTGTGTTTGTGTGTGTGTGTTGGTTTTTTTTGTTTTTTTTGTACAGTTGTTTATGTTTCCATTGTTTTAGTTTATTGTTTGTTTTTGTTGTTTTTATAACATACAGTTGCTTTCTTTTTTGTCATTTTTGTCATCCTTTTTTTAAAAACATTTTTCTTCTGTCATTCATCTCATTGTCATCTCTTTTTTTCTTTTTTTTCTTTTTTTTTGAGACCCTTGTTCAGGTTTCCTTTTCTCATTCCTCTTCTAATTTCTTTTTCTCTTTGTTTTTTGTTGTTGTTTTTTTGGGGTTTTTTCTTCACAGCTGCTTTTTGTAGTTTTAAAACCAGCCCTGGCATAGCACTTTTGCTTTCTGACTAATTTGCATTTGGGTGTAGTTTGGTGTGGTTTTTGTCCACTGAATTTAACTCAACTTCTGTGTTTTACTTTTTTCTTTTTTCTGTTTTTCTTTTCTTACTTTCTTTCTCTTTTTTTTCCCCTTTCTTTTAATACTAATTTCACCTGATAATTTTTATTTTGTTTGGCATCTTATCCTCTTTTCTTCACTTTTTCTAGTGAGGCTTTTCCAGTAACATTTAGGTTGAATTAAAGTTATCTTCAAGAACTGTAATGAATTTTGCTGACAAGAGGCTCAGTTTGTGTGTATGATGTTTGTCATGTATAGCAGACAAAATGATAAATCTGCATTAGTCATTGTGATTAGAAACAGCTGTTGTTAACGTGTCATGTTTCTGTTTAGTTGAAAGTTACAAAAATGTTTACAGACGCTGAGACAGCTCCGCACGCCCCCCTCCCTCTTCTTTTTTTTTTTTTTTTTTTTTTTTTTTGCATGTTTAAAACTTCTTTTTTTTCTGAGTAAATACCAGCATTTGTATGCTCAGAAATAGAACCGACACCATATTTTTTTTTTTAGCATGTTTTTAGCATGTTGAAAATGAAACAAACTCTTTGTTCTGAGTAATCACTAACATGTTTATATCCTCTGAAATTTAACCATACTCTTTTGTTGCACATTTACAATTTAGCAAACTGTTAGTTCTACATAAATGTTAGCACTTGTTTACGTTTAAATAGGAACAGCTCCCAGCTATTGTAGTAAATACTCTTAAAGAGTGTAGTTCATGGGTAGGTGACTATACATTATACACCCAACATGAAATGAAAATGGTTCTCATCTTTTAAAGTTTTATGTAGTCTTTATCATACATTGACCCCATGAGGCTTTCCTTATGATGTGATGTAGAACTGCAACAGCTCTCACCTTTCTAGCTCCCATCTCTTGTGTATCGTAACTACATTCCCTCCCAGAAATATTGCCATCTCTTTTGTAGCTTTGGTTGTGTGTCATACATAAAACTGATGTAGCTCTTCTTTCGCGTGTAGTCTATATGTGCATCAGTTTATGAGATTAACCCTTTCAGTGCCAAGCCTATTTTATGTTCGGTGACAACTATTTGCCAAGGGATGTTTTGGTTATGGAGGGTAATAAATAAAACCAAAAAAAAAAATATGCAAAGTACAAAAACAAAGTATATATATATATATATCCTACACTTTTATGAAAGAAAAATGAACATGCTATTCCATCATGACAGTTTCACTTGAATTTAATGATTTTGCGATAGAAATATTCCTACAATGACACAGGTGGAAATTTTCATTCTAGGGCATTGAAGGGGTTAAGAGCTGGTGAAAAAAAAATCCCCTTCTGCTTTTTTCTCATGGAGTATAGTGGGATTAGCCATCTGTAGAATTATTCCTTTCTGCTTTGTAGCTTTTGTATGAATGTTAGCATTATGTGAAAATATCCCTTTCTGCCTTGTTCTCTTGCAGTATTAGTGGGATTAACAGTATGTACAATTGTTCCTTTCTACCTTGTAGCCTTAGTATGAATAATGTATTGGCAAAATGGGGGATCTGTATTGATGAGATTAACAATCTGCACAGTTGTTCCTTTCTGCCTTGTAGCCTTAGTATAAATAGTGTACTGGCAAATTGGGGGTCTGTATTCCGCATCATCATCTTCGTGCATGCTTCTCTTCCCTCTACATCGTCCTCCTTTTCTTCTTTTTCACGGCAGGGAATCATATTGCTTTTACAGCCGGCAGTTGACACGCCTCATGAGGATGAGGCCAGGCATCCGGACCCTCATTTGGATCTACTTCATCGCTCTCCACATCCTTGTCGTCGCCTGCTTCACAGGGATGTTGTGAGGGAATTCCTGTTAGCAGGGCTTGTTCATGTTGTGATGAAAAGAACCTTTTAATGTACACAGATGTTTTTTGAGGGTTGAGTTGTTTTTTTAAGTGCGAGTGTCTTATTATGTGTACATAGATACAACAGTTGTGAGGTGTGTAGTGAAGCGGGACACAATGTTTTGAGTTCATGTGTCTCGGCTTTATGTTTTAATGGAGTCGTTTTAAAACAAAGGCGGCTTCGTTCTTTTGCTTTTCCGTTTAGATGATGGGGGAAATGCTGTAGAAAATATATGAATTGTGACTGCTGGGAATTTGGGTTTTGCAATTGAGAAATGTAAAATGGAATTTCTTTGTGACGTTACCAGGAGCGCACATGTTAGAAACTATTGATATCCTCTTGTGAATGAAAACTCAGTAAATGTTTTTTGGATTTTTTTTTTTTTTTATGGAACTGCATGTGTTATTAATCACTTTGTTTTAAAACTATGTAGAATTCATGTGGGAATTGTTTGTACAATGCTTTAAGGAATTTTTTTGTTGTTTTTTTTGTTTTGTTTTGTTTGGGCCTTTTTCTTGTTGATGGTTGATATGTTCAATATATGGTTTTCTTTTGGGGGTGATAAAGGTGTCTGGGGCATAAGTTGGGGGGGGTGTGTGTGTGGGGGGGTGGGTGGGTGGAGGGGTGTTGAGGGGGGAGGGGAATGCATATGGCCAGATTATGTTTAAATTGTTTTATGAGTCAAGTGACCATAGCTGGTGGATGTTGGTATGCTTGAAAGAACTGTTTTAATAACTTGATGGGGAAAAAATCTAAAAAGAGACAAAGTCCTTTCCTATGGGAACAATCAGAAAATGTGTGGCGTTGCCCATAACAGTATGTCAACAACAGCTAATGGCAGCTGGTATATGTATCACTGGAATTTGGTCAATACATCAGTCACTGCTGCTTGCATATTGTATAGTCTTTCGTCTGCTCATGTTGTTGAGTTATTCAGGATGGTGTAGTTTTATTGCTGCGATTTGTGCATGCTTATATGTAGATAGGTTTGGGGTTCTTTTCAGTGGTTGCCTTCCATACAGCTGTAAAGTATCATCTTCAGAAGCAGATTTTGATTAAATCATTTCTTTATCATCACCAGAATCAGATTTGAATGAAATAATTTCTTTGCTATTGTCACAGTCATATTTGAATATCATTTCTATATAAATGTTGTTTAAGAAAGTCAAGCATGGTTTTACTATCTCTTCTACATGTCCAGTTTAGTGTGAACAGAGCACATGGCTCTGCTCACTGCTCCCATACCCATACGTTGAATGGCTGGTGCTTTTTAGTT
This sequence comes from Babylonia areolata, assembly GCF_041734735.1. Lineage (NCBI taxonomy): Eukaryota > Metazoa > Mollusca > Gastropoda > Neogastropoda > Buccinidae > Babylonia > Babylonia areolata. The sequence goes on from NC_134881.1 coordinate 24,946,194, forward strand.
TCTGGAAATGTTTGAAAATATATTTAATGTAAAAAGAAAGAAAAGAAAAAAAAAAGACAAAGAATAGGTAACAAAATGATGTATTGAATGCCAGGTGGTGGAGTTCATATTTATAATCCATAACATGGACAGTGCAAGTTCTGTTTGTGTTTCATTTTTGTGATAATAATTGTAATAATAAATGCTGGGTGACTTTGGTATTATAAACAACCTGTGATTTTTCAGTGCATATCATTAGTTAGTGCCGCGGGTAACACAAGCTGGTTAAGTCTATTTTTGTAAAGTGAACTTTGTAAAGCTGTCCTCAGAACAGTATATGCAAATGGATCACAGGAATACTGGATGTAATGATCTGAATGTTATCTTAGCCCTGTTCGTGTGCTGTTTGTGTCCTGACTGTTGCTTCTTTGTTTGACTTTGGTTGTGAAAAGTCCATATTCTAATTTCAATTTTACTTTCTTAGCATGGACGTTTCTGTGTATTTAACCTATTTCATTGCTTGAATAACATAATTTACCTAGTTCATTTATAAGGAAGTCTTATGTAAACATTTAAGTTTTATTTAACATGTCTTGACGTACATTCCTCTGAGCTGTTTCAGTTTCAGTTATATATGTTAAACATTCCAATCTCTTTGGCTGAGCCTGCTGTTTTTGTGCTTGAGAACAGAATGCATGCTAAGACAGCAGAAAGTTGATTGCATGAACACGTCTTTGCTGTGTTGTGATACTGGTTTGTGTTACCTGGTGACGATGTGCAACAAGATGATTGCTGCATAGTGAGGCCACATACTGGACTGGTATGGTCATTTTCGTCTTTCAGTGGCCCAAATAAATTTCTTTATTGCCATCTACTTTTGTGTCAATTCAAAGTGTGTGTGTGTGTGTATGTGTGTGTGCTTACATGCAGTCAGAGGGAGATAATTAAAGAGCACAATACCGAACATTTCTCTTTGAATTTGTTTCAAGTTTATTCCAATCTGCTTACCATATAGCAAGTACAATATACTAATTAAAGAAGGAAATTGTCAAGAATTGGCACTAGATGATTTTAACATACTTATGCAGAATTGTATTCCACGATTCATATCAGATTCTAAGCAGAGTTCTGCATCATAACTGCAACTATGTTTATCATAATCACAACATAACGTTTATTGTAATAACAGAACACAAAGTTTATTATATCAAGTTTATTACAATCACTATCATAATCCCAGTATGTATGTAATGTTGTCATTATCAAAATACAAATACACAATGTTCCCTGATTCATCATATTCAGAGACAAACATGACACTGAATATTTTCTTGATATTTTATCATGAAACTTTTTTTAAAACTTTAATTATTATAAACAGTAAAGATTCACAGTATACATTTTTTTTAATGTAGTCATCCTTCAACTGCACTCCCTTCTTCCAAGACCACTGCGGTATTTTAATATTTGGCCTATTACATGGTGGTGATTTGCCCACCTAGATTAGATACAAATATTAAATAACAGCAAGATAACAGAATATCCTCCATAATGAGGTCTTTAATATGCCAATTTGATGATTTATGATTTGACATGAACCTAATGACAACAGGTATATGCAAAGACACACTGGTTTTCATTATTTTGCGTATGTCATGGTTGCTGCAAAAAAAGAAGAAAAAAAAACTGTAGTAAAACATTAATTGTAAAATTGTATCACAAGAAGAAAAATTGCAAGCAGTAATTTAAACCCATCTTCCATGTCCTCTCTCAGACATGGCTCCCATCTGAGCTCTCCTTGACACACCATTTCCCAGCCTCATTCTTTCACGGCCTCAGAAGCAGCAGTTCACAGGAAGCAATCAGTGTCAGGTTGCACTGAGGCCACCCTCCAGAACAGACCCTGCTACCATGTCACTGATGGTAGTGATCTGTTGTGTTTGTTAGATTCAGCATGTGCAGGATGCCACTTCCAATGTCCCACTGCTGGTTACGACAGTCACTTTGTCACACATGGAGTGAGTTGTTCTAAGAAAAAAAAAAAGTATAAATAAACAAACAAACAAAAAACCCCACACTTTCAGGAAATACTATGATTGACGACTGTGAATTTGAAATACCACTCAATATACACCGGTTTTCCCAAAAGTAATTCTGGATTTTATACTGTTTCCAAATTGTCAATGCATGTTTACATAATCTGACCGACAATATCATAGTCATATATCAATATAATCTTAGTCCAATTTCTTTTCTCTTACACCAATCCTCCATTCTCACCACACACACACACACACACACATACATGTACACAGAAAAAAATGCAAAGAATGAAAACTAAAAAATTAATCAAGACATGGAAATGGATTCACTGGCCATCAATTGTATAGAATTTCGGATAAAAATGTCTGTCTTTCAAAAACACATAGACATGATCATTAGAAGAGGTATTTATAAAAAAGAAAAGTGAAGAAAAAAGGAAGAAAAGAAAATGACAAAACTAATAATGATACTAATAACAGCAATGAAGAAGGCATTTAGCAGCACTGGGAAAACAACAAATGAAAAAAAATATTCCATGACTTGTATGCATTTGAGCTGAGGATTAAAAAAAAGAAAAAAAAAGAATTTATCAGTAAACACAGGTAAACCAATAACCAGAAAACATATTACAATGCAGCAGTAAACACAGGTAAACCAATAACCAGAAAACATATTACAATGCAGCAGCATGGTAATAATATGCTGATGTAATGTCTGCATGAATACCCAAGTGCAAAACAACAGGTAATGCAGTAAAATGTTCAACACTTAGAATGGAACTGAATGTTGTAGCTGCACATATGTAACAGTTTGTTCCCTTGATTTCAACAGTATTTTATTTTAAACACAATATGAAAATACAATCATGAATTCAACAGGACAACAAGAAAGTCTTATATGAAGGTCTGTCTTAATATACGAACACACACTAAATATATGATGGATGTCTCTCCTATGGATAGGTTTCCCACACAAGGTGTACACACAAAATATACATCCAAATGCTGGTAACAGTACTCCCTGTTTTTGATGCAGAAAAAAGAAAAAAAAAAGTAAATTTATTCTGATTGGATTGTGGCTTGTGAATATATGAGTATTAGAAATACATGCAAGATACCACAAACAAAATGAATACAAAGGAAACAACTTGGATATATTGTCACGAATGTCCTGACAAAAATATGAGCACAAACTTTAGGTCATGTACATTTCAGCTCACTTTTTTCCCCCAGAAAATTTAAGTAGAAACAAAGAGAATATATATATATATATATATATATATATATATATATATATATATATCATCTGATCTTTGGTATTTGTATCAAAAAAAAAAGAAGGAAAAATTCCTGAGATCATACAATGTTATATTTGTCAAAATTTACTATGAAAAATGGCACAACTGTAAAGAAATAAAAAATTTTAAAAAAGACAACAAAAAACAACTATTAACAATGCTTCACAGAAAATTAGCAATATGAGGAGAGGAAAAGTGCATTAACCATTACTTAATGTCCGTGTCCATAAGCCCATGTAATAATCAAAGCTGATAATACTTCTTCATGATTCTGATTAACCGACCACAGCTATGATTTGTGTAACGACAATGGCGTCACCAAAACCCCACAAATCAACCAGTAGAAATTCAACAACTGTTTGTGATGTACAAGTCAGTCAAAAGTTGCTCATGTCTCCGAATGACCACAACAAAATCATGCTGTCAACAACATCCTTGATGATGTGTCACACTCCCACCAGTGTGAAATGTTTGCAGATTTAAAACAAAAACAGATTTAAGTATTGAACAGTTTCTGTTCAAATACGTGTATGAAACTGTTGGTATCAAAATAGATTTCAGTCCACAACAGGCACTCTACACTACGTGTTTCACCATGTTGTTAAAGTTTCACCACATGCACTAAATGTTAAAAATAAATTTCCCACCATTTTACCAGAACGACTTTTTACCACAAACACAAAATCTGTCAGAATTTTTCACCATTTACATCGGAAATGTTTTCACTGTATTTGCAAAATGTGTAAAAAAAAATAAATAAATAAATAAATAAAAGGTTTCAACAAGTAGACCAGAAAAAGTATACACCAAACACAAAATATTTCCAAAATTGTCACCACTCACATCCAAGTTTTCACTACAGCTACAAAATGAGTTGTCACCACATGCACAAGATGAATTTTCACCACACAATGTGTTTTCACCACATGTACAAAATGAGTTTTCACCACATACACAAGTTTTCACTACATAACACGAAATGAGTTTTCACCACATAACAAAATGAATTTTCACCACATAAAGTTTTCACCACATGAGTTTTCACAACATACACAGAATGTGTCAAGTTTTCAACATATACACACCAGAAATGTCGACACTTTTCACCACGTAAATGAAAAGTACCAAAGTAAGTTTTCACCACAGTGACCCAAAGTGTCAAACATACAGTCTGGTGAGTTTACCTGTGAAGCATGACTGTAGTTTTGCAGGTCTGTATGTAGGATCAGGTATCCTACACATGATCAAGAATGGAATTCTGGGAAGCAGAATAAAGTTTTCACAACATACACCGGATGTGTTTAAGTTAGTCTTCACCACAAAGACATGTCAAAAGTTTTCACCGCACTGACAATGCACAACCACGACCTGTTGAATGAAAAATAGTGTCTCTCTCCATAAGACTTCAGCACGTACACGACAAGCATTGAAGTCTTTACAACATGGAGAAGACAATTCAAAGTTAGCTCTCACCATGCAGACAATTCACAACCACCACATGGTGAATAAAGAATGGTGTCTCTCTCCATAACAGACTGTCCAATACATTGATCCATATAATTTGCTGTTTGATGCTTTAATGCTTGTTGATGTGTTTTCATGTATTACTTTTTTTGTGTACCCCTTGTGAGATTTTGAAAAATAAATTCTTCTTGTCTTGCCTTTTTGATGTCACTCTCCATGACAGATTGTCCAGTACACAGATCTGTGTAATTTATGTTTTGCCATTTTAATGTTCCTTGGTATGTTTTCAAATATGACTTTTTCATGTACCCCTTGTAGGATGAAAGAAATAACAGCAAATCTTGTCTTACCTTCTTGTCAAGCACAGAACGTCAGTAACATTAAGTATTCTACACTACTGAAAGTATGCAAGGTGAAAAGAACCCTAACCCTTCAGGCAGTACCTAGAAATCTTCTTCTTCTTCTTCATTTGTGGGTTGCAACTCCCACATTCACTCATATGTACACGAGTGGGCTTTTAAGTGTATGACTGTTTTTACCCTGCCATTTAGGCAGCCATACTCCGTTTTCAGAGGTGTACTTAAGAATGAGGTTAGGTGTCGGGGACGGGGATAGGCTGGTCAATGGTGGCCAGGAGACGACTGACCTCAGCTCTCTGTACCCCCGACAGGGACTGCACCAGGTGCACTACTGTATCCATGGCGATGTCGGAATGCTGCTCCAACAGTCTGCAAGGCAACGTACAACTATTTCAGTGAAATCTTCATGATTGTGTGTGATTGATTTTAATAATAATATTTATAACATAACATTTATCAGCGCTTTCCTCACTGCACAAAGTGCTTTATAATCCACATAACTCACACATATGGAACACACTCAGTCCTCAACTCACCATCATGCACAATAAACATTTATAAGCACATACAAACTCATATGTACAATACAAACATCCATCCATCCATACATACATACATGCATACGTTTGATGCACCCACAATATCAAATGTTCATATCTGTTTTTGATTATTGTGATATGGTTTTCAAGAATTGTGGTATGAATGTCAAATGTTGTGGTATGAAAGGTGCATTATTTAGGAACTGTGATGTATATGTATAATGAGTGTTGTGTACAATGATTTTTGTGTGTCTGAACATATTTTAGTGTTTGGTTGGATGTCTGTGTGGGGTTATGAGTGTGAGCTTTTCATTTCTGTGTTTGAATGCATGTCTGAAAAGGCACAGTCTTACCACTGCCCAATATTTCTAGCTAATACTTTCCTTGTGCGGTTTTTGCTGAAAATAATAGGAATTTTTTTTCCTAAAATTATGTTTATCTAACATACTTACTGTGACCCACTAGTGCAGACTCCAACAGGGAGTCTGATTCCTGTCCTGTGCAAACTACTATCCGCCTATGCGGAGAAAACGAAAGTAGCTACAGCCGATAACCTCCCGGAAGTAGGTTACCTCCCCTTTGTATCCCTGTCTAGCTTCCTCTTTTGATGCACTTTTCAGACGTTGTTATCATTTCTTCCTTTCTTTTCTTTCTCATCATTTTCTGTGCTGTTCTGAAAAGTTGAAATTCTCCCACTTCCATCCTCCACATACCCAGATGATACTGGGGAAAAAAAAAGTTTTCCTTATTGCTATCTTTCAAACTGAAGCCAGGCTCACACCCTTTTTTGTGACCAGAAAGGCTAAAGACGGATAGATTGCCAGCAAGAGAGAGAATGGAACTAAAAGTCTGGGCCAAGGTTTTAGGGTTGACACAACTCAGAGGACTGTGTGTATGTAAAAGCATGCAAACGTATGTACATGCATATATGCAGGTACATATATTTGCTTACATCATATCTGAGCACAAGATAAAGCAATAATCAAGGTCTTTTGTATGATTCCCAGCAGTTTTAACATCCATCACTGAGGTCATATATCACTCTATGGTGGGAAGCTTGTCATGACTTCATTTAATAGTACGGTGTAATGACTGAAGACCCCTCCACCAAATGCCCCACCGCTTCACTGTCAACTTGTTTTCTTTGTTGCTGTTTTCTTCTCAGTACCACCCTTCCCCAACCTCCAATCCCGTATCCACTCTCAACACCCACTGTGTGTGAGTGTTGATGTGTGTGCTGAAATGAATGAATGTGAACATGTCTAAATCACCATGTAATGAATAGACAATACACCAATGAGAAGAAGAAGAAGAAGAAAAAGAAAAAGAAGAAGAATGAGTACTATGTTTGTAGTTAGGAACAGCATGTAAACCAATGAGAAGAAGAAGTACTATGATTGTAGTTAAGAACAGCACGTAAACCAATAACAAGAAGAAGTACTATGACTGTAGTTAAGAACAGCACATAAACCAATAACAAGAAGAAGTACTATGACTGTAGTTAAGAAAAGCACATAAACCAATAACAATAAGAAGTGCTATGACTGTAGTTAAGAACAGCACGTAAACCGATAACAATAAGAAGTACTATGACTGTAGTTAAGAACAGCATGTAAACCAATAATAAGAAGAAGTACTGTGATTGTAGTTAAGAACAACATGTAAACCAATAATAAAAAGAAGAAGTACTATGTTTTAGATAATAACAGCAAGTAAACCGACAAGAAGAAGAAGTACTATGATTGTAGTTAAGAACAGCATGAAAACCAATGAGAAAAAGTACTATGATTGTAGTAAAGAACAGCATGTAAACCAATGACAATGACAAGAAAAATAAGTACCATGTTTGTAGTAAAGAACAGCAAGTAAACCAATGAGAAGAAGTAATGAAGAAGAACAATGTACAACGTTTGTGACTAAGAACAGCACGTGCACACTGGTGGCGGTCTGACCTTCGGAGCTGCGTGGTGACCCTGTCCTTGTGCAGGCAGCGGATGTTGTCGGTGAGCAGGGTGCAGCCCTCCTTCCTCTGCAGCTGGCTCTGCAGCCAGTCCACAGCCTTCACGTCATCCTCCCACTGGTACGCCTGCAACACGCCCACTTCACTCAGCATGGGAACACTTCTGCTTGAAGACTTGTTTCTGTTTCTGCGTCATTGTTACAGCTCTGTCTGCGCTTTTTCTGTCAACTTCTTTTGTTTCTTTGCTGCTGTCTCTTCCTTTTGTCAGTCATTGTTTGACTCATGTTTTGTGCTACTGTTTCTTCCTTTTATCAGTCATTGTTTAACTCATGTTTTCTGCTACTGTTTCTTCCTTTTATCAGTCATTGTTCAACTCATGTTTTCTACTACTGTTTCTTCCTTTTATCAGTCATTGTTTAACTCATGTTTTCTACTACTGTTTCTTCCTTTTATCAGTCATTGTTTAACTCATGTTTTCTACTACTGTTTCTTCCTTTTATCAGTCATTGTTCAACTCATGTTTTCTGCTACTGTTTCTTCCTTCTATCAGTCATTGTTTAACTCATGTTTTCTGCTACTGTTTCTTCCTTTTATCAGTCATTGTTCAACTCATGTTTTCTGCTACTGTTTCTTCCTTTTATCAGTCATTGTTTAACTCATGTTTACTACTACTGTTCTTCCTTTTATCAGTCACTGTTTAACGCATGTTTTTTACTACTGTTCTTCCTTTTATCAGTCACTGTTTAGCGCATGTTTTTTACTACTGTTTCTTCCTTTTATCAGTCACTGTTTAACTCATGTTTACTACTACTGTTCTTCCTTTTATCAGTCACTGTTTAACTTATTTTTTCTGCTACTGTTTCTTCCTTTTATCAGTCACTGTTTAACGCATGTTTTTTACTACTGTTCTTCCTTTTATCAGTCACTGTTTAGCGCATGTTTTTTACTACTGTTTCTTCCTTTTATCAGTCACTGTTTAACTTACTTCTACTGGCTGATTACCTCCATTACTTTCCACTAGAATCAGGCTGATTGTATATGTTTAAAAAAAATCATTGAAAAAAAACACAATGAAAACACAGACTTGAAATTCTGATGAATGACTGATAAAGCAAAACCAATCAAATAAATCATTTGCCTATTTCTTTACTAATACATTATACAGAGGTAAAAAATCCATACTCTCTGAGTCAAGTGTGAAAATATTGGTGGTGTGCGTCATGTGAAAATATAGGTGGTACAAATCCTATGAACAAAATTTTCACACTGGTTTTTTTTTTATGATTTGAAATCATCTCCACATATCAGAATTTTATTACAGATATGAAAATAACAGTCACTGTTGTGCATCAACAGTGATTCCTTTCACCATGGGTGACTGACAAAACACTGGGCAACACCATCTTGCCACACATGTGATACAGAACTGGTTGGTGGAACTGAAGTAAGCTATCTGCTCACAAGCCGATAACTCGTTAAGCCTAATAAGCAGTACACCTGCACTCCAGTTATAATGGAGGAGTCGCCTATAACAGCAGTTCTATCACTGGTGGGAAAATTACAAATCTAGGACCGCATATGCAGTCCTTCATAATAAAGCGTTGTGCAAGGTAAGACCAGATATGTGGTCAACAGTAAAGAGTTAAGGTGATTGTGAAATGTTCGTTAACAACGCTAAGACAACAAAGAGCTGACAAAAGAATGCAATTAGACACTATCTTCATCTTAATGATGTTGAACATAACAGAATTTAAGCAAGTACCTTAGGATGCAAGTTTTCTCTTTCTCTTTTTTTATTTTTTGAGGATACAAACATGAAATTCATCTTATTTTCTACATCCACAAAAACACCATCTTGCTGTTATATCCCTACTGGTAAGCTTGAACAAGATGAGAAAACAATAATATATTTCAGTCCCCCTTGTCTGTCACTCTGAGAATGAAAGCAAAAGAGAAATGTCTTAAGAAACATGAAGAACAAGGAGAGAAAGAAAAAGGGAGACTAACATTGTGTGCCCCTTGATCCTCGGTGAACCAGCGGCTGAGAATGGAGTCCAGGTGTGCTCGAGACTCCAGGTGGTGGTACCCTCCCTCCTCCATCTTCCTCCTCACCTCCGCCTCCAGCAGCCGTCGTCTCAACCGCCAGTAAAGAAAGCGGCGTGACTGGGACCACTCTATCACGCCCTGAAACACCACAGGGGACCAGTTTTGTTGCTGATCAAAAATCAGTAATGCCTAAATTCTGATTCTGCCTTTTTATGCTGTTTTTGTTATTGTTGCTGACTCTTTTTTCTTTTTTCTTATCTTTGTATTTTTGTTTCTGTTTCCTTTTCTTCAATATGTAAATATTATAAAGCACAGTACAAAAAGCAGTCAGACTGGCTACGAACAATGCATTCTCTGAAACACTCAAATGAAGAATTGTTTACTGTCAATAGACAGTTCAAAAACAATGATACTGGCCACTGAATAATACTCAAAAGTGTCTTGCTGAAGAATGCTTTATGTCTGTGCACAGTTCAAAAAAGAGTGAGACTCAGACAACTGCATAACACTCGGCAACATCACAAAGAGCTATTTTTAATGTGAATCAACATGCTGTACAAAAAGCAATGAGTCTATAGCTACTCAGTGATACTCACTGGGTAGGACAATTTTCACTGTATCCACCATACATGGAACAACTGTTAATAAACCAAATCATACAACATGAACAATTATACTCTGAAAAAAAATAAAAAATAAAAAGAAGAAGAGAAAAAGAAAGAAAGAAAGAAAGAATGAAACTCATTTGCAGATACAGGAAAATTTCTATCTAAACTTACGTTTAAGTAACATACTTACCATGACCCACTAGTGCAGACTCCAGCAGGGGTCTGACATTCCTGTCATATGCAAACTACTATCCACCTATGCGGAGAAAACGAAAGTAGCTACGGCTGATAACCTCCCGGAAGTAGGTAACCTCCCCTTTGCCCCCCTGACTTGCGCCCTCTTTTTCCGGCAGCCATCATGACTCCTGGTATCTTTATTTTAAAGATGTTGTGTTAGTATCACTTCAATGAATGTCATCCCAATTTTAAATTATTTCAAGGAGCAGAAACATTTTAATTTGTTTATTGTCTCAAACATTTTATTGTATTTTACTCTCTGCATGCAGCTAAGATGAACTGGTGGCATACAGTAGTAGAGAGACTCCGTATTTGTTGACAGTGAATGGAGAGACACCAGCATGCTGGCTGAAGACAGCAGAGAATAGAGTGGTCTGTCTCATGCGTCCGACGATGTGGGAGCATCTAAGTCTAAGCCAGCTTCAAGGAAACATCAGCAGTAGATTTATCACAAACACCAACATTCACCAATAAGTTTCAAGAATGAGTCCCTGCTAAAAACAAGACCAGCACACTTGTCAGTGACTGTAAGAGAATGAAGAATAGACAGCCAGCTACTCATAAATGGCAACCTTCTGACCAGCAATATATAACAAATGGAAAAATTAAGTCATCGTGTTCTTTGGAGCTTAACTTCCAACCCATGGGTTCATGCTAAAAAAAAAAACCCAAAAAAACAAGACCAACACACTTATCAAAGACAATGGCATGTTGGGGGACAGACAGACATTAACAGAGATAAAGGCCATATATTTATAACCATAGATATAACACAAACTGAAGCAACAACAATATCCATATCCCATGGTGCTAAACTTCCAAACTATGTGTCCATGCCAAAAATAAAACAACAACAAAAGACCAAAACATTCAGCAGTGACAATGACAAGACTAGGGACAGACAGACACTCACAGAAATGACTGCCTTCCAACTATAGATATAGAACAGGCTGAAGCATCAACAGTCCCCATATCCCATGGAGCTAAACTTCCAAACTATGTGTCCATGCTTAAAAAACAAAGCAAGACCAACACACTCAGCAGTGACAATGACAGGTCAGGGGACAGACAGACACTCACAGAGATGAGGGCTTTATAACCATAGATATGTAGATATAACACAAATTGAAGCAACAACAATATCTATATTCTATGTAGCTAACCTTCCAAACTATGTGCCATGCTTAAAAAACAAAAAAACAACAACAAAAGCAAACAAACAAGACACACTCAGCAGTAACAATGACAGGATCGGGGACACACAGACACTCACAGAGATGACAGCATTCCAACTATAGATATAGAACAGATTGAAGCATTAACAGTTCCCAAATCCTGTGGAGCTAAACTTCGAAACAAAGTGTCCATGCACAAAAACAAGAACCAAGACCAACACACTTAACAGTGACTGTGACAGGATAGGGGACAGACAGACACTCACAGAGATGACTGCCTTCTAACCATAGATAAAGAAAAGACTGAAGCATAACAGTCCCTATAACCTAAGAAGCTAAACTTCCAAACTATGTGTCCATGCTACAAAAAGAAAAGAAAAGATGAACACTCAGCAGTGTTTTTGTTGTCTGTTTTTTTTTTCCATATCCTATGGAGCTAAACTTCAAAAGTATGTGCCCATACTAAAAAAAAAAAAAAAAAAAAAACCCAGACCAAAACACAATGAACACATTTAACAGAGGCTATGACAGGAGGGAGGACACACAGCCAGCCACTCACAGACACGACAGCTTTCTCCTCCATGCGGCCCGGCGTGTCGTGGAGGTCGGCAAAGTGCACGGCCACAGTGTGGTACACCGGGGCCAGCCTTCCCTCAATCCTCTGCATCTCTGCCTGCAGCTCGCCCTGTCTCTTCGCCGCCGTGTCTGCCGATGCTGCCTCCTCGCCGAGTGGTTTGAGGTGGGGGTCCAGTCTCTTCATCACTTTCTCCAGGTCCTTGTGGCGGAACTTGATCTCCACTGTGCCCTCCGGCTCCAGCACCCCGCCCCTGTGGGCATCATGGTCATTATGAAGTTATGTTTGCCACTTTACTATTTCACCCCTGTGGGCATCATGGTCATTATGAAGTTATGTTTGCCACTTTACTATTTCACCCCTGTGGGCATCATGGTCATTATGAAGTTATGTTTGCCACTTTACTATTTCACCCCTGTGGGGTCACTGTCATTATGAAGTTATGTTTGCCACTTTATTATTTTGCCCCTGTGGGCATCATGGTCATTATGAAGTTATGTTTGCCACCTTACTTTTCGCCCCTGTGGGGTCATTGTCAATATGAAGTTATGTTTGCCACTTTACTATTTCACCACTGTGGTGGTTACGGTCATTATGAACGTAATGTTTGGCACTTTACTATTTCGCCCCTATGGGGGTCATTGTCATTATGAACGTAATGTTTGGCACTTTACTATTTCGCCCCTATGGGGGTCATTGTCATTATGAACGTAATGTTTGGCACTTTACTATTTCGCCCCTATGGGGGTCATTGTCATTATGAACGTAATGTTTGCCACTTTACTATTTCACCCCTGTGGGGGTCATTGTCAATATGAAGTTATGTTTACCACTTTACTATTTCACCCCTATGGGGGTCATTGTCATTATGAAGTTATGTTTGCCACTTTACTATTCCGCCCCTGTGGGCATCAAGGTCATTATGAAGTTATGTTTGCCACTTAACTGTTTCGCCACTGTGAGGGTCATCATCATTATGAACGTGATGTTTGCCACTTTACTATTTCACCCCTGTGGGGGACATAGTCATTATGAAGTTGTTTGCCACTTTACTATTTCCCCACTGTGAGGGTCATTGTCATTATGAAGTAATGTTTGCCATTTTACTGTTGTAAAAACTTGCTTCTTCTGTTAGTTTGGCATCAGAAAGAAAAACATTGCTGTGTCTTAAGAAACAAACAAACAAACAAAAAAAGCAATAACATCATTATCAGAAAGAAAAACATTGCTAGGTCTTAAGAAACAAAAAGCATTAACATTATACTGTTCTAGAAACTGGCTTCTTCTGTTTATTTATTATCAGAAAGAAAAGCATTGCTTTATCTTAACAAACAAACAACAACAACAACAAAAAAACAATAACAATTTACTGTTAAAAAAACTGGCTTCTAAGAAACAGAAACACCACCAAAATGTTATTGTTGCAAATAATGGCTTCTTCAATTCATTATCAAAAAGAAAAATGTTGCTTTTATGTAAGAAACAAAAAAAACCAATAACATTTTGCTGTTTCAAAAATAAATTCTTCCATTTATTTATTATCATCATGAACAATCCAAAGTTGTCACTCAACAAACAAAAAAAGAAACATATATAAAGAGTACATGTAAAACAGTCTATTACAACTAATCCAAGTTAAATACACTTTCTGATGCAGTTTATGCTGCAACCACGGCCTCAAAATAAGTTTATCCAAAGCGTTTATCCTGATCTATTTTTGTTACAATTTTTTTCAACAATTTTTGTTACAACTTTTTCAACAATTACTTTCTATCAATGAAAACATTAGAAGAGGTGCCATGGATGAATCAGTTTGGCTTTTCACGTCTGATTCAGTGTTCACCAGTGATCAGGGTTTTGAGGCCCCATTTCAGCATGGTGTTGTGTCCCTACAAAATTACAAACTTTCCCACCTGTCCTTACCTGCTGACAGAGTCAGCAAACAGTTAGCACCTGACTGAAGGTCAACTCACAACACACAGCCCACCTGTCCTTACCTGCTGAGAGAGTCAGCAAACAGTTAGCACCTGACTGATGGTCTACTCACAACACACAGGAACAATAGGAAAAACAGATAAAACTGCACGCAGGAAAAAAAAAAGAAAAAAAAAGGGCGGCGCTGTAGTGTAGCGACACGCTCTCCCTGGGGAGACCAGTCCGAATTTCACACAGAGAAATCTGTTGTGATAAAATGAAATACAAATACAAATACAGCCCACTTTCCCACCTGTCCTTACCTGCTGAGAGAGTCAGCAAACATCTCCATGTGGTCCGGGTTGATGGTGGGATCCACCACGACCCAGGAGCCCCCTCTCAGCTCTCCGCACCGGGGGATGTAGATCAGTACTGGCTGCCGATACTCTCTCAGAGCGTCCACAATGTATGCCCCAAACTTCAGCACTTGGTCGTACATGTCTGACGGGTATGGTTATAGTAAAAATGATAACAGTGACAATACTAACAATAATCATAATCACAGAAATAATGATAATAACAACATAAATAACAATAATGATAATAATCATGGAAATAATGATAATAACAATACAAGTAATAAACATAACGATAATAGTAATAGTACACTTATGTAGCATTTTTAAACCTCTCAAAGTGCTTTATGATAACACATCAGTCAGACACGAAGCACACAAGAACACATGCATCCACCCCCCCACCCCCCCCCCCCCCCCCCCCCCCCCCTCCCTCCCCACACGCAAACACAAACACACAGAAGAAACAGATGTGGATCCATTGAATAATACAAGAGTAATGGAGGTTATATTTATTCAGCTAACCTTTGCACTAACAATCAGTTTTTACACGGTGTTAGAAGCTTTTTATCTAGTGTACTTGGTCTTCAAATTTGCCAATCCCAATTGAAAAAGATTTATACACAAAACAAAAATGAAATATATATATATATATATATATAGTTTAACAGAGCTCACTACTCTCTTTCTTTCTCACACATACACCAACATTCAACTTTGGAGAGTTGGGTGAGGGTTCATTACCCTTACCTTTCATGCCCCCCGAGAACCCCCGCCAGTTAGCAAAGATGATGAGAGGCAGCTCCTCTCGCCCAAAGTCCTTGATGGCCTGGGCTGTCTTGTAGGCTGAGTCTGGGAACCACACCTGACCAGCTTGCTGGATCACCTGCATCGACAATCCAACTGTGTCTTTTAGTTCTATCTTTCTGTTGTGCACAGGTCACTAATGTGGAGGGTGTGTGCATGCACACATGCGTGTGTGTGCATGTGTGTGTGTTTGTGTTTGTGTGTGTGTGTGTATGTGTGCATGTGTGAGGGATGATCACACACACACACAACACAAAACTTAAAAAAAATCACGAGAAATTAAACCGTTTGACCCCTGTTTAAACATGGAGGATAAACAGTAGCAATCCATGCATTCCGTAAGTAATGTAAAATGTTTAAAAAGTCAACTGAGCAATATTTGCTATTTTAACAATCTACAAGAAGTGTGTGTGTGCACAAGCATGCAAGCATGCACACACCCACACACATGCACACACACAAAAGCACCACAACACACCACAAACACACTACACACACACACACACAACACCCACACACCTTGGACTCAGAGTCCAGATTGGCAGGGTCGGCAGGCACAGTCAGTTCCACAGTCCTGGTCTCCACGGCGACGACCCCCACAGGGATGCCCCCCAGCCTTGCCCTCCCCACCACCACCGTCTCTGCCCACGGCTGTAGGATCTCGTCAAACGACCCAACATCAAAAAACCCGTGCTGGAACTGTCGCGTTTCTGAAACACAACCATGAAATGTCAAAACAGTGTAACAAATACACTTGTAGACCAGACCCCTGCCGGAGTTTGCACCAGTGGGTCACGGTAAAGTATGAGTAATTAAACCAGAACTGATTTTTAAAACGAAACACAAGAAATGAAAACAAAAAAGCAAAAAGAAAAAGAAAGAAAATAAGGAAGGCATAATACCAGACACCTTGTGTAATTAAACAAGAATTGATATATAAAACGAAACACAAGAAATGAAAACAAAAAGCAAAAAGAAAGAAAATAAGGAAGGCCATAATACCCGACACTTTCTGTAATTAAACAAGAATTGATATATAAAACAAAACACAAGAAATGAAAACAAAGAACAAAAGTAAAAGGAAGAAAATAAGGAAGGCATAATACCAGACACTTTGCGGCCGGCTAGCATCCAGCGAGGATCGTAAGGAGCCTTGGTGGGCAGGAACTCCACCTCTCTATCCACAGGGTCCATCATGTCCAAGACAGGCAGCGGTCCTCCATGACACTGGTAGTTGTGTTATTATTATCATCATTAGTGTACCAGCCGAAGTGGCGAAGTGGTTAGCGTCGCGGACTGACGGCTGGGAGTACGTGGGTTCGAATCCCAGTGGAGGTGGGTTTTTCGGCCCGTGGCCGGCTCCTACCCAGAGCTGAGTGTGCTATGGGCTTAAATGGGGAGACTGGGACCACACAGTCGAGTGTCATCCACTTCACGGATGTGTCTTTGGGTGTGTTGCTCTAATTACCTGACCAACACTGCAAGTGTCTGTATCTCTCGGGCCTGGTTAACGCCGGGATAACATTATGACAGAAAGCATAGAGTACAGCCTTGTCACGCAGTCCCAAACCAAAATGGACCTCCACAGCAACATTGTCATTGTCATCCTCCTCCTCCTTCATCATCATCAATATAAACAAAACAGTCCCAAAGTCTGTGGCCTTTCATGCCCTGCTCTCATAGTGACCTCAGTTTCGATACCCCTCAACTTCCATGCTTGGGATGAGTCCTGTCAATGTCTTCAGTGTCGGCAGATTCATGGGGGCTGTTGTTTGGGGGACGTGGTGGCGGTCTCCACTCTGGGAGGGACGCTCACTCAGTCTGGCTCTGTGACTAAGCCATTATTGTCGTTAGTAGGGGGCTTAGTAGGTGGTGTCCTAAGTACAGTAAATCAGAACAGGCACCACTGAACACCACCGAAGTGACTCAGCAGCAGTGCAGGGTCTCCTCTGGTGTGTGGCCTCCTGCTGACCTAAAATCGATGGTTCTCTACAGACTGCCAACGCTGGAAATGTGACGGATGAACCCCTTTGTGGCCGTGTATGGGGGAATCTAAATGAGCAGTGTGAGAGTAATGCCACTGAAATGGTGCAGATGATGGGGTAGCCAAAAAAAAAAAAAGTCATCATTATTATACACATACATGTGTTGGTTCTTTTTATGTGCAGAGGTATATTATATGCACTATTGTATATGTGTTGTTTCATGTACGACGCTTAGAGCACATTACATGGGGGAGTTTGTGTCATATAAGTACTACCTATTATTTTCATTATTATCATCATGATGGTGATGACAATGGTGGTAGTGATGACGTTAGAGATGATGGTGGTGATGATGATGATCAATGTATCTATTATTATTATGATCACAATTATCATCAGTATCATTATCATCATTATCATTATTTATTTTTATTATTACTATTATTATCATTTGTAGTAGTAGCAGTAATACCTGTAGTAGTAGCAGTAGTAGCTGTACCATTATCATTATTATTATTACAATCATTATGATGATGATTATCATTATTAGTAGTAGAAGTTGTTGTAGTAACATCATTATCATTGTTACTGATATAGGTGCTTATACAGCATATATCTTCTATCAGAAGCCAAACTCTAAGCGCTTTGCAAACACAGAGTTTGCACACTATTTCGCTAAACAGAAATTGTTTATATATTTAATCCATATGCACACAATTTTTTTTTTCTCACTGGAGTTCTTCAGTAAGAGTTGATTCTTCAGTGTGAACTTAATTACACCATTTACATATTGGTTCTTGAATCAAACTTAATTGAAACCTTTGACCTCCCCCCCCCTCCCCCAAATATGGTTTCCAGCCCCATCCCTCCTCCTCTGTTTTTTTTTTTAGTTGTTGTTGTTGTTGTTGTTGTTTTTGCTGTTTTTCCTCTTCTTGTGTCATATTCATACTTGTACAAAAAATAGCATCTGAAGACAATGATATTTCAAACACACACACACACACACACACAAACACACACACACACACACACACACACACACACACACACACAGAGTTCTGTAACAAGCATGCTTTCTTTAGAGAAAAAAATATCTTAAGCCAGAATCTGTTTGCTTATTTCCTTCTTCTGTTTCTTCACAGCAAATGAAGCCACAATCTTCTTTCTTTTTCTTTTTTCCTGTAACTGTTGTTGCTGCATTCCTCTCTTCTCCCACTCCAACCTTCCCCCTTCCAACACAAACAGACCAACCTTGGGAACGTAGGAGAGCCAGTGGAGGATCTTGTAGACCCCAGCAAAGTCATCAGGAACAACAGCGTGTGTCACCCCGTTGTTGTACATGATCTGTATGCCTCCCAGCTGGTTGTTGCTGGTGTACACCTCCCTCCCCAACACCTGACACAGCACAGGTGAGTCACAGGTGATGCACTGTGCAGGTGTGTGTGAGATACAGTACAATGCATAGTGAGATGTAAGGTGAGATATTCTGCAGACTTTTTTTGGGTCAACCATGAATTTGTGATCTGTGGAGGTTTTGGGGGTTATTTTTTTAAGCATGTAGAAAAGAAAAATTATGTTCTTCTTGCTTTTTTTTTTTTTTTTTTTTGTGTGTGTGAAGGATTTCATGAATTTAAGATCTGAGATTCCTGAGATTTTGACTTCTTCTTTTTTTTAACAAGACATTAACGAAATGAAGACTTGAAGTTCTTGAAAGTTTTGACTTTTTTTTCAATTTGTTTTCCAAGAACAACCAGAACTGTGCTGTGTTGGTGTGCAGAGTATGTGATGTACAGCTGTGTGATAAGGCACGGCATACTATGCTGTCTTGAGCCATGCAACGCTGTGTTGTGTTGGTATGGTGTTGAAGTGTCTCTTACACTGCACTGTGCTGTGCTGTGCTGTGCTGAGCCAAGCTATGCCGAGCTGTACAGAATATCATAAGAACTTGCCAGAAGAAGAAATCATTCACTTCCCTCATTCCAGTGCATTCTTGACAAACACACAAATAAAACGAACACAGAAAAGAAGAAGAAAGAAAAAACACCCACACAGGTGAAGAAAAAAACCCAGTACAGGTGAGAAAGAAAAAAGAAACAATACAGGTGAAGAAAAATAACCAATACATATGAAGAAAAAAAAACCCAATACATGTGAAGGGAAAACCCCAATACAGGTGAAGAAAAAACCCAATACAGGTGAAGAAAAAAACCAATACAGGTGAAGGGGGAAAACCCCAATACAGGTGAAGAAAACCCAATACAGGTGAAGAAAAAACCTAATACAGGTGAAGAAAAAAACCCAGTACAAGTGAAGAAAGAAAAAAGAAACAATACAGGTGAAGAAAAATAACCAATACATATGAAGAAAAAAAAACAATACATGTGAAGGAAAAACCCCAATACAGGTGAAGAAAAAACCCAATACAGGTGAAGGGGAAAAAACCGAATACAGGTGAAGAAAACCTAATACAGAAGAAAAAACCCAATACAGGTGAAGAAAAAACCCAACCGATACTGGTAAAGAAAGAAGAAATCCAATACAGGTGAAGAAAAAAACAACAACCCAATACAGGTGAAGAAAGAAGAAACCCAATACAGGTGAAGAAAAAAAAAACCCAATACAGATGAAGAAAAAAAAAAAACAATACAGGTGAAGAAGAAAAAACAATACAGGTGAAGAAAAAAACCCTAACCAATACATTTGAATAAGGTAAAAGCGCTCATACATTTGAAGAAGGAAAAAAAAAAACACCCATACAGGTGAAAATTGAAAATATGCCCATACACATGAAACAAGGACGTACATACAGTCTGTGGAACACAGCCAACATACACGCCAGAACTCAAGAAGTCCTCCATACCTTGTTCAGAGCAGAAGCCCCAGTGAGAATGATGTGAGAATTTTCCACCTGGATGACTCGCTGGCCCAGCCGCACCAGGTAGGCTCCGATACCTATGGCTCTGCAACTCACCTGTACACAGCACCAAATGTCAGCTTAACTGCGTAAGTAAGAACAAAAATGGGCGTCCATAACAACTGTAACAGAAATTAAGACCCTAAGTTAACTACAAGCCCGAGAACAACAAAAACATCAAACAAATTTCCATAACAATTAAGAAAATCGATTTTTGCTGTGTGTGTGTGGGCTTAGTTTTGTTTTTTTAATATTTATTTACAAAAAAAACCCTTACAAACAAACATACAAAACCTCCATTCATGTAAAATTCTTTGTTTGCATGTTTTCAGAAATATGGACAATGTCATTTTCTTTAATAGTCATCAGATATTTATTTGTGAAATAAGACAACCAGATAAGATAAATAATGAAAATCCATGTTTCAGAGAGTTTAGATTCAATTTTGTTATCTGTATATTCATAAATCTGAAGTCACACCATCGAAAGTTGACACAGGTTTTATCTGACACACTGTTGATAGATAGCACAGGTTTCACTTGAGACCACACCTGTCACAACAAGCACAGGTAAAAATACGTTCACTGACCAGGTTGATGGTGACCACCTCATTGTAGGCAGCTGACGTCTCTCCAGCAATCATCCCAGACCCCCTCAGGTTCTCCACCCCCAGTCCGTCCTCCTTCCCTGTCAAACAACACCTCCCTGTCACTGGGAGTCCTCTCAGCTTGGTAACAGTCTTGCTTGAATCACTACAACTATGACAGGCACAACAGCCGAGTGGTTAAAGCGCTGGACTTTTAATCTGAGGGTCACGGGTTTTTCCAATCCTGATCACAGTGCCTGGTGGGTAAAGGGTGGAGATTTTTCCAATCTCCCAGTTCAACAGATGTGCAGACCTGCTAGTGCCTGAAACCCCTCGTGTGTATTTGCATACAAAAGATCAAACACACACATTAAAGATCCCGTAATCCATGTCAGCATTCTGTGGTTTGTGGAAACAATAACATACCCAGCATGCACCCCTAGAAATGGGAGTATGGCTGCCTACATAGCAGTAATACAAAAAAGTCATACACATTAACGCCCACACGTATATATCAGTGAACAAAGGAGTTGCAGCCCACGAATGAAGAAAAAGACTACTATTACTACTTCAACTACTACTGCTATTCCTACTACTACTACTTGTATGTCTACAAAGTGCTTTCAAACATCTCTAAGTGTTTTACAATAACAAGCCAGGCACATACAATGCACACAAGAACACACACACCAATTCACACAAACACACACATGCCCATGTGCACACATGCACATTTGCACACACACATGCAAGCATGCTCCACACACACACACACACACACACACACACACACACACACACACTATTCCCGCCCCCAACACCCACCCTCATCTAATATCACTTAACAGTGAAAACTTCAGAAAATGACATTAAACTAAAGAAAGAAAGAAAAGCACGCTCAATCATGCACAAACATGCACATGGAGTGCCTCACATAAGTAGACTGCTTGAAAAGGAATATCTTTAGATTTGTATTAAAGGAACTGAGTGAGGGAATGTGACGCACTGAAAAAGGCAGTGAATTCTAGGTGTGTTTTTTTTTCAACTTTCAGGTATCACAAATGTTCCAGACCAATGCTTAAAATCAATTCAATAGCTCTGATCATGATAAATTGCCTGGATAATCTTAATAATGTTTTTCTTACTAATCTCCTAGTAAATTATAACAGCATTCAAAACAAACAAGTGAATAACGACTATGATAAAAACACTCACTGAAAACTATAACACAGCTGCAAATGTTTGAAATTGCTTTGATGCTTCATGAAAACGAAAGAAAGAATATCCTGATCATTATGTTAAGTGGAGCTGCCACCAAACGGTTGTGCATCAAACTTGGAAATGAGTGTCCCAGGTCCAGTTCTGCAAGGACCAGGATTACTCCACTATCCATTAGACAATAAGTGATGGGCTGGGTGCTAGTCTCTTGAATGAAATGATTGAGTGCCCAAATGGCAATAAGATAGCACATGACACAATGATGCAGAAAAAACACACTTTTGAGAGTAAAACAAATATGCTTGCAGACAGAAAATAAAAGAGAGACAAAAGGGGGTGGAACAGCATCGTGATAACACACTCTCACTAAGATGGGCAGCATGAATTTCACAAAAGGAAATCTGTTGTGACAAGAAAGCAATACATGCACAATATGAAATGCAACACAATGCAATGCAATGTGATACAACAAATATTCTAAAACATCTCATAGAAATCATGATCTTTTATATTGCTCTTTTTGTCACAACGGATTTCTCTGTAAGAAATTTTGGCTGCTCTCCCCAAAGAGAGCACGTTGCTACAGTGAGAGCACCACCCTTTTTTTTTCTCCCTCTGTCTGCAAGTGTATTTGTTTTCCTCAATGTGATACATGAAGCAGAATATAGATACATACTGAATTCTCCATATCTTCTGAATAAGTCAGATTTAACCAGTTCCACCCTAGGGGGTTTACAGCCTGGGCAGGGTTACATGCCACACTGATGCAGAAAAAAAAAGCAACAAATGTTTTTCCTCCAAATTACAAGTTAACACATCGAGAAATACTGTAGAAGTTAGTTCCTTATCGTTAATGCATACATAGGAATGTGAAAACAGTTTCAATGGGACAAATTTTGAAGCCAGAGCAATGCTCAGAAACAGGGCTTAGTCAGTTAAGAAAAAGCAATTGCTGCACATACCTCTAAAACTTTTTAGCTGTTATCATTTTGTGTCACTGATAAAAACAAAAACAAACAAAAAAAGAAGAAGCAAACAGCATCATACACATTGAATAATTTTGTTACAACCGTTGCTATTTATTTGATGTAAGAACAGAAAGAAACAAACAAGGTTTTATACTTTGAATAAGTTTGTTACTGCCATTGTTATCATCTAATTAAGCACAGATGGTAACAAACAGTATTACACACTCCATTGTTAAGATTTTGAAAGCAAGCGTAAAAGAAGCAAAACTGGATATCAAAAGCAAGCACAAAAAGAAACAAACAGTATGATACACTCTAAAGTTGGTTGTTATTGTTGTAGTTCTTATCTAAATAATCATGGGAAGTTACAACATTAGGTGTCAATGTGAGAGGGATGGTGTGAATCACTTCTGTGGGTGCATTACTGTGCCTGTTTCATACCTAGAAAGACCTTTTGTCTATGCCAATGAATTTTGACAGTGTGCGTTTTGCTTATTTGGTGAGTCAGTGTTCTCCTCTTTATGTATTTGACTTTGCATCATACTGCAGAATTTTCACAGCTTCTTCCTTAAGGCTACACGTTTCTTGCTGTTCTGATCAAGCTTTATCATCAAAATTCTTTCTTGCGTAGATTTAAATATCTCCAACCTGTTGCAGCACACGCTTATAGCTACAGCACCATATGACTCTATGATTCTTTTTCACGTAGCACAGACTCTAGACTCTTTGCATATCTGGTTTTGTTGCTCACTTGTGAGCTTGTCATGGGTACCTTTGTGTGGTATGTCACAAGAAACACTTCAACACTGTGCCAAAGATTCTGAGACGGGTTGAAAAGATTGTGTTGAACAACTCCAAGGAAAGTCTCAATGGCCTACTGGGTCAGTAGCAACACCACAAGCCTCACCGATGATGTCTGTGATCTTGTACCTGGACTCCCCCTGGTCTTCAATCAGTTCAGCTTTCACTGAGTTCATGGCACTCACTTTCTTGTACTCATCTGGTCGGAGGTACAGGTACTTGAAACCCTTGTTAGAGAAAAAAGTAAAACCTGAACCTAGATACATAATAGATAACCACAGAAAACAACACAAAGAAGAAAAAAAAACGATAAGAAAGAAGCAAGAAGAATGTTAGCAGAAAATCTGTATTACATTAAATCAGTATATTCTAAATTATAGTTAATCTATGCCAATACTGGAAAAAAAAATGTTCAGTTAGAAACATTTGTTAATTCTTGGAGAGAAACACCACTCCAATGACAAAACCATCAACCCATTAAAAAACACACGCTTCAGAATACCTGACAAAACGTGAGCATTCAAAAATCTAAATAATGCTTTGGGACACACACACACACACACACACACACACACCAACAAACAAACAAACAAACAACCAAATGAGACACAAGGTTATTACACAGACTCATGCTGTATATAAACACACACAAGTAAGCAACAACAACAACAACAACAACAAAAAAGCAATCACCCAAAAGCTAGCACAGTGTGGGACAATACCTGGTCAGGTCTCTCCGGGTCCTCCCAGGCCACATGGAAGAGAGACTTGATCTCCTCCGCCAGCCCGATGCGAGCTCCACTGTTGGCAGAGATGAAGATGCGGGGTAGACCGTGCTTTCTAGAGAACTCTGAAGCTCTCTGAAACATGAAAATAAATGACAACACCTAAATAACCAACTCCTGAATACAGATAAAATCTTCTTCTTCTTCTGCGTTCATTCGTATGCGCACGAGTGGGCTTTTACGTGTATGACCATTTTTACCCCACCATGTAGGCAGCCATACTCCGTTTTCTGGGGTGTGCATGCTGGGTATGTTCTTGTTTCCATAACCCACCAAACGCTGACATGGATTACAGGATCTTTAACGTGCGTATTTGATCTTCTGCTTGCATATACACACGAAGGGGGTTCAGGCACTAGCAGGTCTGCACATATGTTGACCTTGGAGATCGTAAAAATCTCCACCCTTTACACACCAGGCGCCGTCACCGTGATTTGAACCCGGGACCCTCACATCGAAAGTCCAACGCTTTAACCATTCGGCTATGGCGCCTGTCATAAAGATAAAATATGATGAGACAAAAACAGTATTACCCACTTCCCACACCTCCTCAGCCCTCCAAACCCTAAGCTACGGAGTTAACTCATTCTACTCCGGGTACAAGTTAACTCGTACCATGATTACTTCCCCTGTGGACCAGGTACAAGTATTCTCGTACCAACACACTACTCAAATTTTGCTCATTCTTGCTTGATACAGTTGGCATTCTAAGCTGAACCGTTTACGGATTCCGGAAGCATGAAAACAAAGCGTTGTTTGATCGATTAAATCTATAATTCTCCATTATTTCTGCCATTTTAGTGAACCACCCTGGTTTTTTTTTGGTTTTTTTTGCAGTGGTCTCATGTAGTGCTGGTCCAGGGGAGTTGTAGCAGACATGGAGCTGTGGGGCAGAATCAGTTAACACAAGTAAACAATTGTCAGTCTGCAGTGAACACACCACATACCTTGAACAGCAGGTCTTCCTGAGGCCCAAACGACCCGATCTTCCATGTCATATCGTTGGCAATGACAATGATGTCACGTCCTTCTGGAAACTCAGGTGTTTTCAGCGTCATCTTCCATACCACCATCCCCACCTGTGGAAATTAACTTTTCAGCTATTTTGTTTGCTGGGTAAAAGATCGTCTTAAATAAAATGTTTCTTCTCTGTACTCTGTTCTGTACGGATTCTATCTAACAATGCTTCTTGCAACACAGGTAAATAATTGTCAGTCCCACCCCATATCTGCATTCTACCATTACACTTCCATTTCTTCCACCCATGTTTTTGTGTGCGTATGTGTATGTGTATGTGTTTGTGTGTGTGTGTGTGCTTCTTTCAACACATATCAACAAAGGTATTTTGCTGTGAATCTCCACATATGGTTCTCAAAATCTAACTCAGTGATTTGTTAAACAATTTGCATTTCCAAATGTTATAAAGCCATAACCTTTCTCTTTCTATCATATATATCCTTTACCAACCAGACACGCATCTTTCTCCTTCAAAAATATCAGAGACAAAAACACATGCGCATCACACTGTTTTGAAACCTTTCAAACATACAATCACTGAAACATCACACCCACACACACATACATATACACCCACAACCACACACACACGCACACATCCACAACCACACACATACACCCATCTCCCCCCCCCCCCCCTCCCGATCCCCCCCCTTGCCCCTCCCCCTCACACGCAGACCTCATTGTCCCCAGGCAGGCGGTGACAGGGACAGAGATGCTCCCCCCTGGAGTCGAGGGCCATCTCCACACAGGTGAACAGGTCCAGAGGGTTCCTCTCCACCTTTCTCCCCCCCTGCCGTCGGTCATGATCCTCCCACCTCTGGGCCAGGGCCTGGCCCACCAAACAGCCACACACAGTATCAATATCAGTAGCTCAAGGAGGCGTCACTGCGTTCGGTCAAATCCATATACGCTACACCACATCTGCCAAGCAGATGCCTGACCAGCAGCGTAACCCAGTCAGGCCTTGAGAAAAAAAAAATTTAATAAAAAAATTAAAAAAACAATAAATTGTGCAACAGCCGAGTGGTTAAAGCACTGCACTTTCAATCTGAGGGTCCCGGGTTCGAATCTTGGAAACGTCGCCTGGTGAGTGGCTACATTATATAATCTAATCATCACTGATGTGAATGCGTATGTATGAAAATATATACAGTTCAGTGAGTGGGTGCATTATATACATCTATTCTCCCAGGTTCAAATCTCAGTAACAGCACCTGGTGGGTAAAGGGTGGAGATTTTTCCCAACTCTCAGGTCAACATTATGTGCAGACCTGCTTTGTGCCTGAACACCCTTCGTGTGTATATGCAAGCAGAAGATCAAATACGCATGTTAAAGATCAGAAAGAAACAGGTGGTGAGAGGTTGTGTGTGAACCTGCTATCTGGACAAAAGATTACTAGTATAAGAACTGAATGAAACAAATAGGGAGGCACTGAAAGGTTGTGTGTGAACCTGTTAAGATCCAAAAGAAACAGATAAGAAAACACTATGTGACCTGTTTGAAGATTTGAGGGTAATCATAGACGTAGGTGGTCCCACTGGACTGTGCCTGGAACCTCTTCAGCTGCAGCTGGTCCTTGGTCTGGTAAGGGGTGGAGATCAGCATGCCATGCAGGGGGCCACGGCTTGTCTCGTAGGACTCGAACATTATCTGGACACACCACACCACACCACACAACACATGTGGAAACTAGGTATTGGCTGTAGGTCTGATCTGAACACAATTCAACACACACCATACATCCAACACTCATGAAATTGTAGGTATTGGTTGTAGGTTTGATCTGAATACATCACGACACACAACACATGTCTAATACTCCTGAAACTGTAGGTATTGGTTTGAGGTCTGATCTGAATACACCACAACACACACCACTTGTCTAACACTCCTGAAACTGTGGGTATTGGTTGTAGGTCTGATCTGAATACACCACAACACACACCACTTATCTGTCACTCCTGAAACTGCATTGTTTTTCATCTGATCAGAACACATCGCACCACACCACACATCTAACACTCCTGAAACTGCAGGTATTGGTTGTAGGTCTGATCTGAACACACCACAACACACTCCACTTGTCCAACACTCTTGAAACTGTAGGTATTGCTTGTAGGTTTGATCTAAGACACCACATCACACATCACATGTCTAACACTCTTGAAACTGTAGGCATTGGTTGTTGGTATGATCAGAACACGCCACAACATACACCACATGTTTAACACTCCTGGAACTGTTGGTACTAGTTGTAGGTATAGACTGTACAAAACATAACACAGACCACTAGTTTAACACTCCTGAAACTGTAGGTATTGGTTGTAGGTATGATCTGAACACGACACAACACAAACCACTCATTTAACACTTCTGAAAGATCTTAAAAGATCACAATTTTGTCAAATTTTTCTTCTTTTTTTTAAATTGATTTTTCTTTATCTGATTTAGTTTTTACTTCCAAATTAAGCTTCTGGATACAACACAAGGAAAGACAAGACCGTCCCAAACTCTCTACTTTCCAAAAATAAAACAGGTGAACACATGCTGAGAGGCCAGGTAGTGTGGCAGACAGGAGGCCAGGTGACTTTACCTGCCCAGTGCCGGGGTCTGTGACTTCGCGGTACAGACTGATGTTGAGGTAGTACCCACTCTCGTTGGTCACAAACAGACGGATGGGGAAACTGCTCGTGTTCCCAGAGCCCCCAGTCGTCAGCCTGAAAATCACACACATCTCTCTTCAGTCTTCTGTGTCTTCACTGTGCTGACTGACTGGCTGATTCAGTCGTTCACCTGTTCAAGCTCACCATGAGGTCAACCACATTATTTCCAACCCTGTGTTGACCCTATTAGTGCAGCTGCACTGCAGTTTCTGTGGACCGTCCCTGTAACAGCTAGGTGCACTTTCTTCTTCTTCTTGTTCTTTATTCATGGGCTGCGACTCCCAAGTTCACTGGTATACGTGAGTGGACTTTGACGTGTATGACGGTTTTTACCCCTGCCACATATGCAGTCATACTCTGTTTTCAGGAGCTGATGGAGGGTGGTGGGGGTGTGGAGGGGACATGCTGGCTAGGTTTTTCTTTCCATATCCACCAAAAGTTGACATGGATTATGGGATCTTTAACATGCGTATTTGATCTTATGCATGCATATACACATGAAGGGAGTTCAGGCACTAGCAGATCAAATCTGCTGAGCTGGAAGATCGCAAAAATCTCCATCCTGCATTGTCAAAGTCACACTCCATACACAATATGTACAAAATGTCATCAAAAACTCACTAATTCCCATTGAAAATGCCACTAAACAACATAGAGACTACAGCCAACAAGCAAAAAGTACCAAGTGTAAATACAACTGATTGAGAAAGCAGAACTGAACGTGCCCAGCAGGACAGAAATAACCATACTCTGTC
Source organism: Babylonia areolata (assembly GCF_041734735.1). Classification (NCBI taxonomy): domain Eukaryota; kingdom Metazoa; phylum Mollusca; class Gastropoda; order Neogastropoda; family Buccinidae; genus Babylonia; species Babylonia areolata. The sequence continues at coordinate 24,975,248 of NC_134881.1, forward strand.
CAAGGTAAGCAGCTTGGTGTTAAGGATAAACCAGTACTCAGGGTCTTCTTCTCCCTCAACTCAGTGAGGAGTCACTGGGGCGCCCCACAGAAGAACTGTTCACCAGATTCCTCCAGGTCTGTCAGCTGTGTGTCAAAGCCTGGGCCTTGGGTATACAGTGTTAAATAAACCCACAGAAACAAAAGAGGCATCACTGGCAAAGTTCTAAAGAATAATCCACTTTGATAAGTACATGCAAAAAAAAAAGAAAAAAAAGTAATGCCAAATTATGGCAATACACACTTTGTGGGAGAGCATCCCAAATTTCACACAAAAGATATGTTGTGACTGAAGACAGCACAGCACAGTGCAATCGAATACTAATGAATATGCCTATTTGTTCAATAACTTATATATTAAACCAGTAATTCATTCCATGAACTCCATTCATCAATCTGTGACCCAAAGTGCACAGATATGATCAGCCAGATACACACATTCATATATCACAGAGATGATCACCACATACACAAATCCACATATTACTGAGATGATCAACCACATACACATATCCATACATCACAGTGATGATCAACCAGATATGCATCTTCACACATAACAGAGATGATCAACCACATACGCATCTCCACACATCATAGAGATGATCAACCACATACACATATCCACACATCACTGAGATGATCAACCAAATACACATATCCACACATCACAGACCTGATGCTAAACTTGAGCTCTGCATGCAGCACCCGAAGTTTCCACAGCCGAAGTCCATACCGCATGATAAAAGTACGCACTGTTTCTACCAGCTGAAACAGGGAATCCTTTATTCATTGGCTACATATATGCAACTCCTTTTTTCTTATTAGTTATTGGCTGCAGTTATACAACTCTTTCTTTCTTATAACAGAGAAAACTGAATTTACAAGGAAGGTAATATGGGTACTGTTGGGGATGAATTTCATTTTGTTTTAGAACGTCCCCAAAATGAATTGATACCACATACACATAAATCACATATATCAATGTTCAGTTTTTGCAATTTATTCAGTTCTGGGAAGAAAACACAACTTAATTTAAGTAAATTCATAAAACCTGTAAAGGGTGCGTAACTTTTGTTTCATCAAAAACATACTTGTTAGTATGTTTAAGTTTGATTTGTTTTGCTGCAAACCATTATTAGTGCGCGCGCGTGTGTGTATGCGTGCTTGGGTGTGCTTTTTTGCATATTTCGGAGACATCATTGGACTGAAATTGTGATTCAATGAGTATGTATTGTTATTGTATACTCCACACCTCAAAAGGGGCAAAAGGATTAAATTTCTTTGAATCTTCTTTGAATCTTCTTTTTGTTCAGGCAATACTTAATTTACTGGCTACAGATATACATCTTTTTTTTCTTTTTGTTCAAGAAATATTTGTTTTAATCAGCTACAGACAAAATGCACTATTTTCTTCCCTTTTATCCATTGGCTGCACACATTTATAATCATTGTGTCAACCTTCGGTTTTTTACAGTTACTAACTCTATGCTACATATGAGAGCATCATGTCTGATACTCCCCGATTCAAAGGAAAATACACAGTTTTAACCTCTGAATCATTTTCTTGAAGCATAAAATCCACAAGGCTCTACTGTGAGTGAAATCTTTTTATAGACATGCAGGCTTGAAAAGATAGTATATCAAGATATATGAAAATACTTACATGTCTGCCTACTGAAAAATTCCTCTTACACTGACACAGACACACATACTCTCTCACACACACACATACACACACACACACACACACACACACACAACACACACACACATACAGACACAATTGGCCCTTTGTTGTAATTTGTTGTAATTCTACTGGTTGACTAGTTAGTTTGTTTTATTTCATTTATATTCTTTTTTATGCTAATTGAAGAGAGAGGAACAGGGAAAGTAGTGATGATTTAAGGCATGGGTGGGGTGGGGGAGATGACAGATTTTTGTGTAAAATCACACACACACAGAGCTCAGGGCAAATACCAGTCAGTGTGACTCACTTTGCTGTGGTCTGCTAATGTCAACGTCGGCACAAAGTTCAGGAAGATATGGTTGCAGTCTGTCTTAGATGACTGCAAAAACACAGATCAACACAATCTGTACAGCAGCAACACTTACTCCAGTGCAATACAAGTCTGACTTTGGATTCAGGCAAGAGAGTTTTCATTGGCTACTGTTGAGTATGTATCTAATTAGAATTCATGAACATGTGTGTGCAGATTCGAGCAACACCACAAAGACACATGCTTATCCATGTGTAAACCACTCACTAAAACACACATAAAATCCTGCATGCACATGCACCTGCTTACTCACTAAAAAAATGCTCATATATACACTCACACACATACATACATACATACATACATACACTCACACACACATGTCCATTATCACTTACAGTCAAAAGATGGTATACTAAAGAACACACACACACAAGTACACATGCACACACAAACACACACACACACACACACACACACAAACACATACACACACACACACATGCACATACATACGTCCATTGCTTACAGTCAAAAGATGGTATACTAAAGTACACACACACACATGCACACAAGTACGCATGCACACACACACACACACACACACACACACACACACACACACACACGTGTGCGCGCGCGCACACACACACACACACACACACACTTCAATTAAAATGAAATGTTAACATTCAAGCACCATATTTACCAGCTGATTGTTGGGATTGGAAAAGGCAACTTCCACAGAATCCATGGCTTCCAAGAGAGTTCTTTCCCCCTCGTTCTGCAGATACTCAAACGATGCTTCCTGGAACAATGTCAAATTAATTTTCTTCTTTTTTGCATAGTAAATGTGACGAGTGCAATAGCCGAGTAGTTAAGGTGTTGGACTTTCAATCTGAGGGTCCTGGTTTCGAATCTCTTTAACATCGCCTGGTGGGTAAAGGGTGAAGATTTTTCCGATCTCCCAGGTCAACATACGTGTAGACCTGCTCATGCCTCAACCCCCTTCGTGTGTGTACGCAAGCAGAAGATCAAATACGCACGTTAAAGATCCTGTAATCCATGTCAGCGTTCAGTGGGTCATGGAAACAAGAACATACCCAGCATGCACACCCCTGAAAACGGAGTATGGCTGGCTGCCTACATGGCAGGGTAAAAACGATCATGCACGTAAAAGCCCACATGCCAGTGAACGTGGGAACTGCAGCCCACGAAGGAAGAAGAAAAGAAGAAGTATTATAAATGTAATCAATATCGGGATGGTACTGTGGTTTCACTGTGATTGTTGCCCTCTTCTTTCGATCAGTCCACAGCAGGAAAAGAACAAGCATGCACACACACACATGCACATGAACAATTTTGAAGTTTTCATTATTCTTCGACATCAGCAGCAAGCAGGGTTTTTCATCAATCTGAAGAATGGCATGCTAAATCCAATAACATGTGGAATCACACCATGCAACTGTCAAAGAACAATAACAACATGTAATTCACATGGTGTGCCACTGCAGTATTCCTTCCTCTGTGACTGCTTTACCTGACTGAGTGGAAACTGATAAAGGTTTATCACTGTGAAAATAACCACCAAAATTCTTTGATTTTAACACCTGTTATGATCTGTCATTATTTAATGGCAATGACTAGGTTATGTCTCCCTCTCTCTCACACAAACACACACAAACATGCACACACATTCTCACACACACACACACACACACACACACAACGCACATACACACACACACACACAAACAAGTGCAAAGACATACATATACACCCAAACATACACACACCACACAACATGACACAACACCTCAACACACCCACATGCACACCTACCCCCCCATCCATCCCCCCACACACGCATACACTTACCCCCCACCTGCACCCTCCACACACACACATACTCACACCCCACACAGAAACATCCCCAAATCCCAACTACAAACTTGAAAAAGATGACCAAAACAACCCACCTTGGTGACAAGATCCGAGTGTCGAACAATGGCACGCACAAAGAACCTGTAGTCAGTGACCGGCTGACCCTTGGCGACCTTGGCCTTGCCCAGGTACAGGTGCATCTTGTAGTTGGCTGTCGGCATGTGCACAAGGTCGTAGTTTCGCATACGGTTGATCTCCAGCTGAAAAGCCAGGCCCGGCTCTAAATGGCGGTAGATCTGATCCTCCTGGAACTATAAATCCAATGGAGAGATTGTAAATAATCAGTAAATATTCAACGTTGCACATGAACTTTATTCAACCCCTTAACTCCTACGCTTTGATGAAGAGATCTCCTTGGCATCACTTGTAAGTTCAAACACTACTATTTGTGTATTCTTTAGTGGTGTCATTAATTTTGCTGAAAAAAAGTACTGTTATGTCCAGAGGAAGATGTGGAGTGATGGCCCAGAGGTAACGCGTCCGCCTAGGAAGCGAGAGAACCTGAGCACGCTGGTTCGAATCACGGCTCAGGCGCCGATATTTTCTCCCCCTCCACTAGACCTTGAGTGGTGGTCTGGACGCTAAGTCATTCGGATGAGAGTTCCCGAGTGCAGCATGCACTTAACGCAACAAAAGGGTTGTTCCTGGCAAAATTCTGTAGAAAAATCCACTTCGATAGGAAAAACAAATAAAACTGCACGCAGGAAAAAATACAAAAAAAAAGGGTGGCGCTGTAATATAGCGACACGCTCTCCCGGGAGAAATCAGCCCGAATTTCACACAGAGAAATCTGTTGTGATAAAAAGAAATACAAATACAAATGTGCAAATGACGGAGGGTGATTGCCATCCTGACCTGTACTCTCAGTCTATGTCAGTGAGGTGACAACATACTGGAAAAAGTCAGCAGAAGTCAAGGAGTAAAAGGACAGAACACTTCCAATCAGTTTCTGAATTAAACTAAAAAAAAAACTTATCTATCTAGACTTGGAAGAAAAACAAAGTGAAATAAAATTCTGAGTATCCTTAATGAGTGTTACGTTATCAAATACAGTTGTACTGTGAAGTATAAGACAGAAGCAATACCGACTACATGTACTCAATATGTATCCAATACTGGGACAGTTACCTTGAATTTGGCCCTGTATGTGAAGTACTTTGGAACTGATCTCTGAAACACAAAAAAACCAGAGGATTATGCTTCATGCTGCATTATATCACTGATACTTAACTGTAAATGGAAGGCTGATAACTGATGAATACTGTGCTGTGAATGGAAGGAGGAAGGTGGCAGAATGGTTAAGACGCTCAGCTGCCAATACAGAGAGTCCGTGAGGGTGTGGGTTCGAATCCCGCTCTCGCCCTTTCTCCTAAGTTTGACTGGAAAATCAAACTGAGCGTCTAGTCTTTCGGATGAGACGATAAACCGAGGTCCCGTGTGCAGCACGCACTTGGCGCACTGAAAAAGAACCCATGGCAACGAGAGTGTTGTCCTCTGGTGAAATTACGTAAAATGAAATCCACTTTCATAGGTACACAAATATGTAAGCATGCATTCAAGGCCTGACTAAGCGCGTTGGGTTATGCTGCTGGTCAGGCATCTGCTCAACAGATGTGGTGTAGCGTGTATGGATTTGTCCGAATGCAGTGACGCCTCCTTGAGAAAGTGAAACTGAAACTGAAACTGAATGGAAGGCTGACAACTGATGAGCTAATCTCGCCAAATAAGTGTACTGAGAACAATGATGAAATATAGCAAAACAGAAACTCTCTTTCGTGCATAAAAAGCAATGAAGTAAGTATGGGATTTTTATTTTAATTAGGCACACAAAAAGTGCAGAGAATGCTCAAGCACATACCTTTCACATTAAAAAAAAAAAAAAAATTCATAGGCTACATGACAGTGAAGCTATCACTTCTCTAGAAAAGTGATCAGAAACATACCAGCAAGCATTAACTCACTCAGTACTGCCAGTCCTCTCTTCTCCTCTACACAGACCCCTCGGATGTCCAGTGGGTGTCTCAATGACCCAACCTTTAGCTTCCGTCGTCAGAATTGTGGTATTCTTTGTCAACGTTCACCCCTTCAGTGTAAGAGCCTTCCGCTTGTAATATTTTGATGGTGGTAATTGGGGTGAAACGCTGTTAACGTCGTCTCTTTTGCCGTTCGTACGGAGAAAGTTAATGTGTGCAGTTAAAAAACAAGCAATCCATTTATTCATTGTAAACTACCAAATCATCACCAACCAGTGTCCCAGAATAAAAAGCAGGAGGATGTTGAGTATATTTTACTACAATCATTTCTTTGGAACTTTATTAATACCACTGGCTAATAATCTTGATCCATTGGACACAAAAAAAAACACAACAACATGCAGCATATCTTTCAGTATGCAAAAACTAAAAAGTGGAAATGACAGACACACATTACATTATCTTCTTCAGTTCTACAATGATAGAAAAAACCCAGAGAAGACAAAGTCAAAAGAAAAATGTCAGCAATGTCACATGACATAATATCTTTAAAGAACATCAAAGCAGAAGTGACTGTGCATTCCACATGCATCTTGTGTCACAGGACCACAGCACTGACTGCTGTACTCAGAAACCAGTTTCTGGAAGAGGAAGCTGAAAGAAGCCGTCCAAATCAAGATGAGAAGACCCAGCCTCAACTGGGACACTGGCCTGGAACTCCCTCCAATTTATCAGTATGTTGCACCACCACTGTCAGGTGCCTGTGGCCTGGCAACTTAGTTCACTCACAACGTATCCAACCCCAGACTTCCCTGTATCACCTGTGCTAAGGAAGGTGGTGTGAAACCACTGAAATATACAAGTTTTGATTCTGAGCAAGGAAACTTTCTTCAATATGTCATCTGAATCAGGGATTCTGTGCTAACAGATATATTATCTTGTTTGAAACAAAACAATGCCCCTACCCTGTTCAGAACCACAAAGGTCACTCTGCGGATGCCCCGATCATACATCGCCTGTGTCTGAAATCACAAACAGATCATGCTCACATCTCCCATTTCCACACATATTAACAC
>NC_134881.1:24984778-25064778 GCF_041734735.1 Babylonia areolata
TGTCAAACCATCCACACACATACTAAACAAATAAATCTACCATCAGCACACTCGTTTTGACAGATCATCAAAGGATTCTCACACCAACCACACATATACCAAACAAAGAATCTACCATCAGGACTCACTTTGGCAGATTATCCAAAGACTTGCACACTATCAAACCATCAACACACATATCAGACTAATAAAGTACCCAAAGCACACTCACTTTGACAGATCATCCAAAGACACACACTATCACACACTGTCACACAATCCACACATATACCAAACAAAGATATTACTATCAGGACACTCTCTCTGACAGATTATCAATGGATTTTCACATCATCCACACACATACCAAACAAAGAGATTACCATCAGGACACTCTCCTTGACAGATTATCAAAGGATTCTCACATCATCCACACACATGCCAAACAAAGAAATTACCATCAGACACTCTCTGACAGATTATCAAAGGATTTTCACATCATCCACATACAAACCAAACAAAGAAATTACCATCAGGACACTCTCTTTGACAGATTATCAAAGGATTCTCACATCATTCACACACATACCAAACAAAGAGATTACCATCAGGACACTCTCTTTGACAGATTATCAAAGGATTCTCACATCACATACCAAACAAAGAAATTACCATCAAGACACTCTCTGACAGATTATCAAAGGATTTTCACATCATCCACACAGATACCAAACAAAGAGATTACCATCAGGACACTCTCTTTGACAGATTATCAAAGGATTCTCACATCACATACCAAACAAAGAAATTACCATCAAGACACTCTCTGACAGATTATCAAAGGATTTTCACATCATCCACACAGATACTAAACAAAGAAATTACCATCAGGACACTCTGACAGATTATCAAAGGGTTTTCACACCACCCACACACATAACAAACATATAAATTACCATCAGGACACTCTCTTTGACAGATTATCAAAGGATTCTCACATCATCCACACATGTACCAAAAAAAAAAAATTACCATCAGCACACTCACTTTGACAAATCATCAAAGGACTAACACACTGTCACATCACCTATATACATACTAGACAAATTCCTATTCTTATTCTTGTTGCTTACAGTCCAGCCGACCATACAGGGCCATATCAGGACTGTCAAACCATACAAATTCTCAACCACATCAACACAAAACTGTCACATCTACAAAAAAAAACAAACATTAAGACAAACCCACAAAACACAGTTCATGACACAGTATCCCAACCATTTAGCTCCTGAGGGCAAATAAGACTAGGCCATGCTGAGGACACCAGTTATTCTGCTAAATTTACATAATAGACAAAGAAATTACCACCAGCACACTCACTTTGACAGATCATCGAAGGATTCAAACGCCGTCATGACTCCGATACGCTGACAGATGGGCGTGTCCTCCCAGTTCTCAGAGTCAGAGGAGTCTTTCTCCAGCGTGCCTGCCTGCATCTCACTGCTCTGGGGGTCAAACCGGGTCACCATCATCCTGAACAAACACACAGTGCATATCTTCATGCATTTATTGAATTGTATTGTATTGTATTGTATTGTATTAATCTTTTTTGTCACCAGATTTCTTTGTATGAAGTACAGGCTGCTCTCCCCAGGGAGAGCGCATTAACACTGAGAGCACAGCAGTGTTTTTTTTATATGTTTTCCTATCAAAGTGAGTTTTTCTACAGAATTTTGCCAGGGACAACCCTTTTGTTGCTGTGGGTTCTTTTTGTGTGCTAAGTGCGTGCTGCACACAGGACCTCGGTTCACCTTCTCATCCAAAGGACTAGCGTCCAGCCCACCACTCTAGAGGAGGTCATGTGGTGAAGTTACCATTTCTTTCTCTGATTCATTGCTAAACATGACTGATTAAGTTTAACCCTTTCGCTGCCAGGAAAATAAGATTTAAGTGAAATCTATTTGCCAGGGTTTTTTCACAAAAAACGGGTATAAATTTTCAAACAATTCTGTGCTCTTTGTTATTGGAGAAAGACCCATAAAAGTATACATTTTCTGAAAGGGAAATGAATAAAGAATACAAAACACATGATGTTTTCCCATTTTATGCATTTTAAGTGACATGCTGTTGTTTTGAAATCAGTGTTTTGTTTTTTGTCACATTTTCAACTTGTTCATTACAAACATTAGTCTGGTAATTTGCACAAAAATATCATTTTCTGGACAAATGGATATCTGCACACACAAAATCATACTAGAACAACCACAAGATAAAAAAACTGAAAAAGAAATAGATGCATTGTGACTTCTGCAAGTGATAATATGGATGTGAGGCCACGCCCCCTCAGTCTCCACCCTCCTCCTCTTCACCCCTCTCACACCGTCACTTCATCAGACCGCGTTGGCTGAGTGCCAAGAAAATAGCTCATACGGTGCCCTGCTAAAAATTCGTCTGCTAGAGTTGAACAGCCTGCATCACTCACTGATAGTTGTATCTTGGCCACTCTCTTGATTGCTCCCTTTATTTTCTATCAAATCGTCCTATAAATGTTCACCACTGTCTTCTCCTTCGAATTTATGCTCCAATTCTTTCTGAGCATTAGCTGAAGAAAGTAATCTTGGTTGATTTAGTTCGCCACGAGCGCATGTCTTGAGCACGGAGTCAGTCCGACATTTTGTTGAGCGAGCGAGGAGAGGAGCCAGGCAAAGACTGCGGCCAGTAACCCAACCAAAACGTTCAAATAAAGGACTGCCTTATGACGCAGATGGTGTTTCTAGCTATGAATAGAATCCAGAAAGATTCCCCAAGCTAAAGCTACCAGCATTTTTGTCAACGAACTGAATGCAAAGCAGGGAAAAGTCAGAATATTTCGATGACGAGTTATCTCGTCATGCAGGCAGCGAAGCATACATGCTTGCCATGACGAGTTATCTCGTCATGCAGGCAGCCTAGGGGTTAAGAATGAATGCAAAAAGAAAATTCTGTCCTAAAACTATGTTTAAATAATCATATTTAAGATGACCCACTGGTGCAGACTCCAGCAGAGGTCTGATTCCTGTCCTGTGCAAACTACTACTCTGCTCACTTAGACACAACTAGCAGCCTCCCATAGTAGAAGACCTCCCTTCAATTTATGTATGCAGCATCCTCTTTGATAGCAGTTTAGAAATATGGAATTGGAGTGTCCAACAATGAGAAGAAATGGTGAAGTTGGGAGGGTATCTGATGTATGTTTCTTGATCTGAAGCGCACGGTACAGACAGTATAAAGATGACTCAACCGATGAAGAATGACTACCAATTTTCATTTATTCGAAGCACATGATAACAGTAGGCACAGTGTACAATGGCTGGTGGTAAAATGGTTGAATATACTTATTCTTAAATCAAGGGTCCGAGCCTCATTTGGAAGCACTGCATTTTTTTGCCTCTGATGAGTGACATAATTCCTTCAGGCCCAATGGCGGCGGTTCTCTTTTGCCTTCCTTCTCTCTTTTCTATGGTGTTTTTCAAGCTGTTTGAAATCAAAATACAAGTAGTACTAAATTCTGAAACTTCTGCTGTCTTGTCATGCACCATGATTGTAATATGCTGGTGTTCAGTGTTGATCATACTGACAGTAACTTTATGAATGAATGTATGTGTGTGTGTGTGTGTGTGTGTGTGTGTGTGTGTATGTGTATGTGTATGTGTGAGTGTGTTTATGTCTGTGTGTCTCTGTGCATTTTGCATGTGTGTGTGTGCATGCATACACGTGCGTGCATGCGTGTAATGAGTGCATGCATGCCTGGGTATATGGATGCATGTTGATATATGCTCAATGACAGGATACCTGGATGGTCCCTGTGCATCACCTGTCTCACCTGTTGGGGTGGGAGCGTGGCAGAAAGAAGCGGAACTCCACCACTGGCTGTCCGTCATTCAGCGTGGAGTGCTGAAGGGAGTGCAGCTCATAGGCTATGTAAGCACGCCGGATGTACACCTGGAACATCACAAAAACAAAAATCTCTACATGTGTGAAAAAAAAAAAGAAGATAATATATATATTTAGCTGTATATATAGTTGTGCAGAGAGAAATCGAAACACTTTCACTGATGATTTTCACATGCATGCATAGCTCTGAACCAAAGGGACGAAAGACAAACCTTATACATACATGGAAACAGAGGGCTAGAAAAGCTATGGGGGGAAAGAGGGAAGAAGAAAGGGGGGAAGAAAGGCAGATTTTGAGGCTAGACTTTAAAGAGCTCAATGCAGGAATATGACAAGGTGAAAAAGGGAGATTGTTTCAATGTGTTAAGTCTAGACTTTAAAGAGCTGAATGCAGGGATCTGACAAGGAGGGAGATTGTTCAAATGTGTTAAGTCTAGACTTTAAAGAGCTGAATGCAGGAATTTGACAAGACAAAGAGGGAGATTCTTCCAATGTGTTAAGTCTAGACTTTAAAGAGCTGAATGCAGGGATCTGACAAGGTGAAAGAGGGAGATTGTTTCAATGTGTTAAGTCTAGACTTTAAAGAGCTGAATGCAGGGATTTGACAAAACAAACGAGAGAATCTGTTCCAAGTGTAAGGTCCAGAGACAGTGAAAGAGCAGCAACTGATTGTGGAGTGTTTTAAACACAATGGGTCTGAAGCTGATCGTAGAGAGTGAGATGGGGTGCAGAAGTGAGGGCAGACACAATGATAGGATGGGCAGATTTATCCATGCATTGTTGAAAGAGGGTGCTGATCTTGTATTTTATTCTGTGTGAGACTCAACAGAAAAATAAATCATTACTAAAGTGTGCATGTATATGTAAAAAAATATATAGGTCAGTGGGTGAGTGCATTATATACATTTATTCTATTGCTTTGCATTGAATGGTATGGTGATGGAGGGTGGAACAGGGAAGGGGATGAGCAGAAAGCAGGGAGGCTGGTTGTAGTGACAAATGTGTTTTCATTCATTGTGTTTTTTCCCCCTTTTTGTTTGCTTGTGTGTGTGTGTGTGTGTGTGTGTGTGTGTGTGTGTGTGTGTGTGTGTGTGTACATGTGTGTGTGTGTGTGTGTGTGCGTGTGTGTGTGTGTGTGTGTGTGTGTACGTGTGTGTGTGTGTGTGCATGCGTATGTGTATATGAGTGTCTGTGAGTATGCCTGCACTAGTAATGAGAGTAAATTTTGGGAGAGCAATCAATGCTTAGTATTAAGTGCTTAGCATTCAAAATGGTAAACACACAGACAAACAAACAAAAAAAAAAAACAAAAAAAAAATCACATCATATCACCATCCCACTCACCTCCAGGGCAGCCACTTTCACCAAGTCGTTGGAATGGAAAAAGAACTCTTGAAGAACATCATAAATGGCTGTCTCAGAGTTGATCAGTTTCTGTGAAAATATAAAGCATCTGGGGACTTTGAAACAGAACAGACATACCAGCAAAGGATAATAGAGAAAAAAGGGGGATGAGGAAGAAGATACACAGACAAGAGAACTGAAAGAAAAAGAAAAAGATGTCAGATAAGCACATATCAGGGGCATGCACACTCGCATGGACACATAAACACATTCGTCTGATATCAGATCAAGTCAAAAGAGAAAAGATACTCAATGAAAGTACTGATGCTAATACAACTACAACAGATGCGCACATGAACACACTCACACAAACACTCAAACACACACACACACACACACACACACACACACACACACACATCCACACCCACACACAAACTCAAATAAACACACTCATACACACATCCAAACACAAAAACACACATTACACATACACAGACACAGAAACACACACACACACACACAAACATACACACACACTCTCTCTCTCTCTTTGTCTCTGTCTCTCACACACAGACACACAGACACACACACACACACACACACACACACACACACACACACACTACACTTACCTACTCTCATTACTTAACATTACACACCATCCCAAAACTTTGTCCTCCGCTAACCAAACACCAACAACCAAACAATAAATAACAAGCACTCCAAGTCATCAAACACAAAACGCTAATTCACCTGTAAGTTTTCAGGGCTGAAGTCATGGCCATACATACTGATAGAGGACAGGAAGATGTGCTCCATCTGATTGTATCGGTTTTCATAGGGCGGCTGGTGGGCAGCTATCAGTACCTGTTGGGGGAACAGAAACAAAGGAGTTTTACCTCTTCTTCGTTCATGGGATTCAACTCCCACATTCACTCGTATGTATATGAGTGGGCTTTTCCGTGTATGACCATTTTTATCCCACCATATAGGCAGCCATACTCCGTTTTCAGGGGTGTGCATGATGGGTATGTTCTTGTTTCCATAACCCACCGAACACTGACATAGATTACAGGATCTTTAATGTGCGTACTTGATCTTCTGCTTGTGTACACACATGATAGGGGTTCAGACACAAGGTGGTCTGCACATATGTTGACCTGTGAGATCGGAAAAATCTCCATCCTTTACCCACCAGGCGCTGTTACCGAGATTCAAACCCTGGACCCTAAGACTGCAAGTCTGACGCTTTAACCACTCAGCCATTGAGCCCATCATTTTCCACTAAAAACAACCTTCATCTAAACTGTGGAGTGTTGGCCTAGAGGTAAGATGTCCGCCTACGAAATGAGAGAATCTGAGTGCACTGGTTCAATCCCAACATGTGCTAGTATTTTCTCCCCTTCCCACTGACCTTGCGTGGTGGTCTGAGTGCTAGCAATATGGTTGAGACGATAAACCAGGGTCCCATGTGAAGCATGCTTATGGTGCACATAAAAGAACCCAAGACAACAAAAAAGGTTGTCCCTGTCAAAATTCTGTAGAAAAATACATTTTGACATCAAAATATTTACAATTGCAGGCAGAAAAAAGAAGGGAAAAAGGGTGGTGCTGTCTGTGTAGCAATGTGCTCCCCCTGAGGAGAGCAACCCGGATTTCACACAGAAAAATGTGCTGTGACAAAAGAGTAGATACAATATTTTTACCATGACCCAGTGGTACAGACTCTCACAGGAGTCTGTTTCCTGTGCTGTGCAGAAACATTGTTCCACTCATGCAGAGAAACTGAAAGAATCTCTGACTAGTAACCTCCCTTGATTTAGTGCATTACCCCCCTTCAGCGTACATTTGCAGCACCCTCTTTTACGACAGCCATCTTCTCTTCCGGCAACCTGTGCACCAAGCAGCTAAGCATTTTTGTATTTCCTATCATTAAACTGTTTGATCTGTTATTGTTGCATGACTTCCTATCATTCCATTGTTCGATCCTCTATTGTTGCATCATATCTTTTCTATCGTTGAATTATTTGGTCCTCTGTTGCGATATTATTTCTTCTCTATCAATCAACTGTCAATCCTCTACTTTTTGCATTATTTCTTCTCTATCATTCAATTGTTTGATCCTCTATTGTTGCAACATTTCCTCTCTATTATTCAATCTTTTTATCTTCTATTTTTGCATCATTTCCTCTCAACTATTCAATTGTTTGATCCTCTGTTATTGCATTATTTCCTCTCGATTCAATTTTTCAATCCTCTTACTGTTGCCTTCCAAAAAGTTCACAGGACTTCTTCTTCTGCGTTCACTCGTATGCACACGAGTGAGCTTTTACGTGTATGACCATTTTTACCCCGCCATGTAGGCAGCCATACTCCGTTTTCAGGGGTGTGCATGCTGTGTATGTTCTTGTTTCCATAACCCACCGAACGCTGACATGGATTACAGGATCTTTAATGTGCGTATTTGATCTTCTGCTTGCATATACACACGAAGGGGGTTCAGGCACTAGCAGGTCTGCACATATGTTGACCTGGGAGATCGTAAAAATCTCCACCCTTTACCCACCAGGCGCCATCACCGTGATTCGAAGCCGGGACCCTCAGACTGAAAGTCTAACGCTTTAACCACTCGGCTATTGCGCCCATCGTTCACAGGACTATCTCCTTGGTTTGGGCGATCAAGCTGAAATTAAGCCATGATCCCAATCATTTAGCAGACACATTGTCCCCGGCAACTTTGGCACCTCCATCACCTTTTTCTCAATTCCCAACTTTTCTTCCCCTCTTTCCCCCCATCAACACCTATTCGCCTCTACAGACTTACACCGGGTGCCACAAACAACTTGAGATTCACTGATTTTGTTTCATTTCTTGTTTGTTTTTCTATGATGCTTTGTTCATAAACTTTTATGTTTCTTTGCTGGGAGTGGGTGCAATAATATTCACTGCTTTGCGTTGTTTTATTCTCTGGTCTGTTTACAGCTTCTTTATGCATGTATTCATCATTTATTTATTTGTTTGTTTCTGTTTTAACAACATTTATTGATTTAGCGACTTCTTTATCTTCATTTATCATTATCCATTCATTTATGACAACTTTTTGTTCAATATTCACCAAAAGCAGTAAATTCATAAACATGGCCTGAAAAAAAAAAATCATTACTTTGGCATGTTATTTTTCTGTAATTCTCTCCAGTCTGTCACGGATAAGATTTCTGTTACATATAAAAATGGAACACATACCCAGGCTCATACCTTCCACTACCAATTCTGATCAAGGACAATAACAAAATCATTTTCATCTTCCTTTCTTGCACATTTATTCTTCCGGAACCCCTTTCCCACAACAAATATAATCACAAACACATTCTTACCACCGGCCTAACACTCTCTCATTCAGTTCAATTCCTAAACTACTTCAAAAATTCAACATCACTTTAGGTCTAGACATAACACTAAAAGACGAGCTCAGATGAAGAACCAAAACTTACATTTTGCATCCTGAGGAGGGAGCCAGCTAAACAAAATAACACAAGGAGGGTCGCTGGTACTCAATAGTCTGGCACTTCAAATTTTAGACACATTCATCCTACTTTCATCCTGCAGCATTCTCTCTACAAATTTCATGCTTGCATCTCTCTCTCTCAAACCAAAAAATGAGGTCGAACCGTTGACTCCTCATCCCAACTTCCAACTCTCCAGTCCGACCAATCAGAAGGGAGCACACAAAAATCATGCGTTTCGCTCCTTGGCACAATCTTCTAATTTCTTCATGTTTTGTAGCTACTCAACAGTGACAAAACTGCAGCCTGATACCTACTTGTCTGGCTTTGAGTGCAACTTTTGAGTTTTCAGTCTTGTTGAGCTGAGTCAGCTCTCTGAGCACTGAGGCCAGCTCATCAGTGAGTCCAGGCTCCTTGCCACACAGGTGGTCCTGAAAGGGGGGAAAAGCACTGAATTATTCATATCAGTGACCTTTAACTCAGCACTGAATTATTGCAAGTCATGAAATTTTAATCAATGTTAAAATTACCAAAGATGAGAAAATGGAATTGACAAGCCTAAAATAAGAGAAGCAGTATATGAAATTTGGAGTTAGCAATTTATTATCATAACATATTCAGCTGTAAAATATTGTTTACAACAAATCTATATGTAATAGACAGGTTTCTTTTTTTACAGTTCAAACTTTTAGTCTTGCTTTCTTTTAAAACTATACTTTTTAAAAATCTTGTCAGTGATTTAATCAAGTGATAACTTGGTGCGATAGTGTTGTGTACAACCGTGTGAGAAAGTAGGAGGTTCACATGTACATGCATGTGTGCATGTGCACCAGCAAGTGTACTGTATGTTTGCATGCTGAGATAGGGGAAGGGGGAGGGAACATTCAGGTACATCTCCATGCTTGTATTTTGTGTTTTTATGTGCCTGAAAGGAAATCTTCCTTATTTTATGAGGACACAGTAAAGTCTTAAGTATGAAGCCTAATCTTTTGGTGATGTTATGATAAAACAAACAAAAGAATAATAACCAGCAATGCCTTATTTCAAATATACACATTACTTTTGCTTCTTAACTGTATACTGTAACTGGGTAAGTTCATATGACGTCAAACAACTGTTAACATAAACAGAATAATTGCTAAATAAATGTATGCTGACAGAAGAAACCGGTAAAACAATGCACACATACATAACATGGTTGCTCTGGAGATACAAGTGTGAAAGCAAATGCAACATGCATGTCTGTATATGTGTGAAGTTACAAGTGCATGCATAGAGGCAATTTATATCTGTGGTCATTAGCTTCCTGTGTGTGTACATGCATGTCTGCTAGTGTTCATTACACCACAAACTAAATACAATTTTCCCAACACAGCAAACTCAGTAAAGTTAGACTGAAATCACAGAAATTCATAAACTCAAACAAAAGTTGAATCATAGCCTTGTCATTCAGTCCCCAAACCAAAACAGAACCCCATAGCAGCAGCTTTATCAATCTCATCCATCATATAACAATGAGAAAAAACAGGAGGTGAAAGCATGAAAAACAAAATGGAAGACAGACTAAAATATTAAGTTTCTCTGCAGCACAATTAAACAGGTTTAAAACCCTGCATTACAGATGCAACACCGAATGATTTCTTTGGTTTCGAAAATCTCCACCACTACTAAATTTTTCAAATCTAATCTTAAAACATATATGTTCAAACAAAATTTTAAAAGTATATATCTTTCTCTCCCCCCATCCCCCTCAAGATTGTTTGTGTGAGTGTGCAAGTGTGGATAGAACTGGGGTGGGATGGGACAGGTGTGAGTCATGAGTGATATTACAGTGTTTAGAAGATAGTATTTTTAGTGAGTTTGTTCTTGATATCTTTTATTATACTCCTGTGTCTTATTCATACCAAATGCTGGATGCACTCAGAGTCATTGGGTAAGCGCTATGTAAATCGACATCACTGTGATTATCATTATAAAACTAAACCAAAAAACTGAATCAAAATACACAACATATAAACCACACAACACGATAAAAACAGCACACACCAGGTATTTAGACAATGGCACAGGTACATGGACAATAATCAAAATACACAGCACATAAACCCCTCAACATGATAGAAGACAACAAACACCAGGTATTTAGATAGACAATGCTACAAGTACATGGACAATAATCAAAATACACAGCACATAAACCCCTCAACATGATAGAAGACAACAAACACCACGTATTTAGATAGACAATGCTACAAGTACATGGACAATAATCAAAATACACAGCATATAAACCCCACAACATGATAAAAACAGCAAATACCATGCATTTTGACAGACAAAGGTACAGGTGCACGGACAAAGACGTACGATGAGCATGATGACCAGGGAGTTTTTCTGGTGCACAGCCAGGTGGGAGAAGATAGTCTTCATCACCACCGGCATGTTCTCCTTGTTCTGGTCCATCAGCTGCTGTACACACTTGTCGTAGGAGGCTGGAAACACAGCGCTGTGTTGTTCACACCATGTAACACTGGCCTGTGCTTTACTACACTATATATAGCTTAAACAGGTGCAATAGCCGAGCGGTTGAAGCGTTGGACTTTCAATCTGAGGGTACCGGTTTCGAATCTCGGTAATGGCACCTGGTGGGTAATGGGTGAGATTTATTTTCTGATCTCCCAGGTCAACTTAAGTGCAGAACTGCTAGTGCCTGAACCCCCTTCATATGTATATGCATACAGAAGATCAAATATGTACGTTAATGATCCTGTAATCCATGTCAGCGTTCAGTGGGTTATGGAAACAAGAACTTACCCAGCATGCAAACCCCTGAAAATGGAGTATTACTGCCTACATGGCGGGGTATATGAACAAAATGGTCATACAAGTGAAATGTTACATGTCTGTGTGAGTATAAGTGTGAGTGACTGGGATGTGACTGAATGACACAGGAAACGATTGGTGGGCGCCCAGTGGCAGCCGTCAGTCAGCTCTACTCGGGTAGGCAGCCTGTTGTGCAGATAGTTCCATGTTTGTAAAGCACTTGGAGCTTGGTCTTAGACCGAGGATAGATGCTAAAAAGTATCCATATCATCATTATAGGTAAAAATACTATCTCTTATCATAATTTTCTTCCTGCATAATCCTTTGTTTTTTTCATTAAATCTGTTATGAAACTTCTTGTTCTGTGCTTTACTTTATTACATATGGTATAATAGACAAAAATACAATCTATCACAATAACTTTCTCTTCACAAAGTCCTTTTTTTCTGACATGTGTCATAAATTTAACTGGTGTGTACTTTACTTCATTACTTATGGCATAATTACAAAATTACAATCTACCACAATAATTTTCTCTTCACAAAGTCCTTTTTTTCCTGACATGTGTCATAAATCTGACTGGTGTGTGCTTTACTTCATTACATTTTTAGAAGGTTTTTCAAATTTTTCCTCACTCCACCTTAGTGTGAATGGTTGCCTGAATTCAGTTGAGGGAAGGTTAAAACAGCAGAGGAAGATGAAATGGGCACCTTCCAACGTCAAGCCATAGACAAAGTGGATATGAATTAGCTACCCTGATAGCCATAAAAGGCTACAGAAGGAGAGGAATGGGCCAACCTTCCAATGCCAAGCCACAGACACAGTGGATATGAATTCATTACCATGATAGCCGTAAAAGGTTGTGGTACTTTTAACTTTTTTTAAATATAACTATCTTTGTCTCACCATGCTGATATCAGCCGTCAAAGGCTATGGGACTTTTAACTCACTCCAGAGGATGGAACGCTATAGCCTTCCTGACGTAAGGTAGCATTCCAGACAACAGAACGCTACAGCAGTTTACAATTTAAAATTTGTCCACGTTTTCCTCATGGGGTAGGATAAAATTGCAGCTACACCGGGCATTGCGAACGCGTCAAGGGTCGAATGGAAAGTTTCTTTGTAAGGTTTCCATGACAATACACTCGCTGGCCAGCCGTTGACCTTGGTACCCCACATGACAAGCTAATCTGCATACGTATCGAAAATGGCGTCGCAGGCAATTCAAGTAGAAATTTTTGGAGCAAACTCAATCACGACAGCAGCTTTTTACATCGACGAGGATGATGAAGACATTGAATAAAGTATCTGCAGTGAAGAAAGCTACCAGTAAAAAGGTACTGACAGTGACTCAGCTTCTGAGGGCTGTGAAGAGAGGGAGGGGGGTGGGCATACACACAATGTTAGAAGAGAGGTCAGTGGGTCAAGTACAGGGAGTTTCATTCAGTTACTTTGTGTTTTGTATTTTTGTGATTTTTTTCCTAACCCAAACAAATGGGTCGTCTGCAGGGGAAAGCAAGGGAGAAAACTATTCATCCGGAGTGAGTTAACCTTTTTTTTTTAATCATCTTTGTCTCACCATGCTGATATCAGCTGTAAAGGCTAAGGAACCTTTAACTCTTTTTTTTATATAATTATTGATATCTCACCATGCTGAAACTGAAGCTCAACGTGCAGGTACTGTCGCAGCAGGTCCTGCACCACCAGCTTCATGTGTCCCCGGATCCCCCCGCGGTATCGCTGCACCAGCTGAACAATGCCCTGGGTCGCCAGGAAAAACCCGTCTCTCTCCGTACGTTTCTGCAACGTTGCTGCGTAGTTGTCGATCACGCTGGCAATCTGAAAACATTTATTGAACGGCAATTATTATAAAATATAAAAAAAAGATTGAAAAGAAACTGTAATATGAATATCAATACACTAAGGCTGTACTTTAAGAGTGATTCAAGAGTAAACTGAGAACAACAACAGGAAAAAAGAAAAGCATTCAGATTCAACGTTTGATAAAGGAAATCTCTGATAAACAAACATGATTTTATCTTTTAAATGTTCAGCATTGCAGATTCTGTGGGCAATACTCTAAGCATAACATTCTGCATGACATGCACACACACACACACACACACATGTACATGCGCACACAAACACACACACACATACATGCACATGCACATGCACACATCTACAACCACCCCCACACACACACGCACACACACACTCCTATAACCACCCCCAGCCCCCTCCCCCCCCACCCCACACACACATACCTGCTGGCTAGGGAACTGGCAGAGAACAGAGGTGATGTTGGACGAGTAGGATGACATCAGTTTCCTGATGGACCTTTCCACCTGTTGCGGAACTCGCCCACGACACTGTGATATCAGCTCCTGCAAACAGCACAGGTACCTTATACAAGATACAAAAACAATTCATCATGAGATCAGAAAAAGATTATGCTGCTGTTTTGTGGTACATGTATAGTGACAGGGATTATTTGTTAAGGTGCTGTATGGTGAAAGAGAAAAAAAAAACAGAAAAAAAAATTATCATGAGATACATGTATACTTTATTATCTCAAAAAACAAATTGTTGAAATGTTTGCTGATAAAAAAAAGGTGACATTATAAACAATAAGCGAATGAATAAATAAACAGGTATGATAAATATGTAAGTCAGGTATTATGGTACTCTTGTTGGAATTCTTTACATGAGAAATTTTTAAAATCAGTACGAAGGCACATACATGTTTTTGCATTAAAAAAAAACAACAACTACCCATTAAGACATGTCTTTATCTTCTTGTATGATGATGATCATCATCATATTATCATTGTCATCTTTTTTTTTTTTTACAATAATAATGATGATATAACAATAATAATATAATAATGACAATGATAATAACTATAATAGATATAATAACAATAAAGATGATTATTACTAATAACAGTTATTACTAATGATGTAAACTGAATATCATGTCGCTGTGTGTTTCACAAGAAATGGAGAATTATAATAATGAAAGCAAAAAAGAATGACACAGAACACACAGACACAGACACAGACACAGACACACACAGAGACCAGAAAAGCAGACAGTCACAGGCACAAACACAGGCAGAGACACATACACACACACAAAACTCCCCCCCACCCCGCCTCCCCTACATTCCCTCGCCCCCCCAACTCCCACCCCGCCTCCCCCACACACACACACAACCCACTTCACACCCCTCCCTAATCCCCCACCCACCCCCCACTCACACACACACACACACACATACAACCCATGTCACCACAACCACCACAGCACACTGCCCCCCCTCCCCCACACACCCACCTGCAGTTCCAGCAGGGGCAGACTGGGGTCCTTCAGACAGGTCATCAGTTTCTGGACGCTGGCCGAGGCCTTGGCGGAGAAGAACGGTTCGGGGAGGATGTAGCCGCTCATGATGTTGTCCAGCTCCGCCCGGGCGTGCTGGAACATCTGGTGGAGTCGCTCCCCATGGGTCATGGGGTTCTGTGTGGGAGGCAGGCGATCCTGATACTCTTTGGCCTGACACAGAGAGAAATCATGCTCTTTGCGTTAAATGTGGTTATCATTTACAGCTGTTGTTGTTGTTTTTGTTTTAAGTAAGATCTTGGTATTCTTTGGCCTGAAAAAGAAAAAAAATTACAGAATGATCTTTATCTTAAATGTGGATGCCACTTACAGTTCTTTGGTGTGTGTGTTTTTTTTATGCCACTTACAGTTGTTTTTATACTAAGATCCATTCCTTTGTATATCCACGTTGTACCCAGTTTGTTCCTGATAACACTTACAGTTGTTCATACTCTAAGATTCATTCATTGGCACATGCAAGTTATACTCAATTTGTACCAGATGCCAATTACAGTTGTTTAAAATTTATGACAGGTACATTTGTACATCCCAATTCTACCCAATTTGTACAGAATGCCACTTAAAGTAAAGTTCTTTTTAAAACGCATTCATTTGTACATCCATGTTGTATCCACTTTGAACATACAATATTTGATATTGTCACCATTCTCAATAATGATATATGAAAAATAATAACTAGAACTTTTAAATGTAGATGCCACTAACATATGCAGTTACTGTTGTTGTTTTTTCTAGGATTCATTCATATGTACATCCAAGTTGTACAATAAATATTTGATATGGCTGCCATTTTAAATAATAATAATAATAATAAGAGAGAGAGAGAGAAAGAGATCACAAAAATATACCTGAAACTTGGTGAAAAGACTAGGGTGATAATTTGAAATGAACAACTTACTAACTGCTCTTCTTAACTCATTGGGCCCTGCCTCAAGCAATGCTAGAGCTACTACTGTTGCCTACTACTGCTATTAATACTAGTGCTACTGCCACTACATATAACTGCAACTTAATACTACTGCTGCTGCAGCTGTTGGTGCAACTTACCACTGCTACTGCTACAGCTGCTGCTGCTACTACATACTAGTTAATACAGCTGCTCCCCATTACTGCTACTGCTACTGCTACCCACAACTACTGCTACTATCTACAACAAGTGCTACCAACTACAACTGCTGCTGCTAAGATGTGAGATTCTTCTTCATTCGTGAGCTTGTATATATTCACTCGTATGTGCATTTGTGTGTACACGTGTATGACCCCGAAATGTAGGGAGCCATACTCCGTTTTTTGGGGTGTGCATGCTGGGTATGTTCTTGTTTCCATAACCCACCAAACGCTGACATGGATCACAGGATCTTTAACATGCATATTTGATCTTCTGCTTGCGTATACACACGAGGGGGGTTCAGGCACAATGTGATGTAAGAGACTGACCTGCTGTACCCGTGTGGGGTCATCCAGCTGCAGGGTGGCCACAATGCTACCTGCGTCCAGCACTGCTCCTGGCCGCTTGCGGAAGTGAATGCTGCACACACACACACACACACACACACAAACACACACACACACACACATCAGTATCACTGACATGGTTCTTCTCTTTAGGTTTAACATGTAGAAAATGAAAAATTAGAGGGGGTTATACATGATGTGTAGACGACTTTAGCTGACAAGATAGTGCACCACCATAGGCGACTGGTTGACATCAAGGGTCATGTTAACAGGACCATTTTTCATACTGTAACATACTGTAACAATGCTTGACAGCTATAGCCAGTTTCCCCACCAGTAGAACGATAAACCTTTGGTCCCTGACCCAGTTTGAAATGAACAAGTCCATTGTGTTATTTTGACATGAACTTAAGCCCGTGACTCAGAGCATCCTATCTAATTGTTTGGTGCTGGGGAGTGTTTTCACACAGAAACTTGGTGGTGAAAGAGTTAAGCATACCATGATGATGGTGGGGTTCGATATCTAACATGTCACTTGAACAGTATAGATATGGGTTCTAAAATTTGCCTGAATTTACGTTTCAAGAAAGAACAGCTCAAGAAAGATACAGTTTACATTTGTTTTTGCCAATTTTTTTGTATGTCTGTCTGATACTTTGTATGTCTATTTGATATCTGAAAACAAGTTAAGAAAAACAGTAAACAGAAGCACCCTTCTTCCGAATTATGCTAAAAGAAAAAAAACCACATTCTGACTTATGAACAGATATGTGAAAAAGACAACATTCCAATACTGACTTAAGAGAAAAGTACAATTCTAACTTACACACAAAGTACAATTCTGTCTCATACAAACAGAGCACTGCCTTTCCATTACTGACCATCCATCCTCTGAAACCCGCAGTTCCATCACCATCTTCATCACTTCAATTTCTGCGTACACGTCCCCTGCACTGACATGTCCCCCATCCGTCACAGTGAAGTTCAACAGCTTGCCTGCTGACGGTGACCTGAAACATCAAAAGGTTAACTCACTTAGTACTGCCAGTTAGTTCCCCTGACTTTCCCCACAGTCGATCCATTTGTATGGATAAGAAATAAAATCACCAAAAAACAAATGTTAGATATATTTATGAACTGAAAACTTCCAAACTGATCTGTAACATAAGTTAGTTGGGGACAAAATATAAAACTTCCTCCCTTCTTATGGTATCATACAGTGAGATGATGAAAGTATCCATATTTCTAGTTTGAAATTTGCACACACTGATGACTTGTGAATGAATCCAGGAAAGCACAAAGAGTTTGAAACAGATTAAATTCAGAATGTCATATAGCTACGATAGGGCCTCTTCATCTAATCCTGTTGTCTGCCTTGTGACTGAGATGAAACTGGGTCAGATGTCATTGCTGACACGCACTGTTCACATGAACCAGTCACCGCAAAAATACTTCTCCTGCTCGTGAGCAAAGCAACACATACTGCATTTACTGGTCGCAGTGGAGAGTGGAAAGGTCAGTTAAGATATTTTTAGCTTATAACGTCATAACGCCAAAAATTCAAAACTATCTAAGGCCCCGATCGAGGCCTTTCATCCGGAGTGAGTTAAAGTTATGGTTAAAAATCCCATAGCATTTTATGGCAATCAGGAAGTGAATTCGTACCTACTGTGTCTAGGGCTCGGCATTGGAAGGTGGGGCCTTATCCTTTCCTTTGATCTATGTGATTTTTTTTTTTTTTTTATATAATTGTCAGATTAAAGGTGTGTAATATCAGCATTTGATTTTAGAGATAATATAATGGAGATACTACAAAACTGATTCTCTTTATATATCTTGTTTATACATGCATGCGAACTGAAGACGCTATTTTACTTCTAAATCAAGTTGACTGTGAACTAAAATCTAAATTTCTTTCAAGACAAAAAATTAATAAAAATTCTAAGAGAATCCAACAAAGGACAGTGAGAACACACACAAACACACAGACACAGACACACACACACACACACACACACACACACACAACAGACTATGATCCTATGCCAGCATAACAAAGAAAACAGGGTCCAAACCTGAGGATGGTGGGGTCGTTCTCTTTCTGCATGGTGCAGGTCTGGTTGTCAATGGTGATGCGGTAGTTGCTGATCTGCTCCTTGATGTAGGTGGTGTAACTCATCCCGTCCACTGACACCAACAGTCCTCCGTCACTCAGTCTGTCATCACAAGGTCAGGCACTAATGATAATAATGATAATCATCATCATCATCATCAGACAACTACCCTACTGCACACCAAACTCCATGGCTCCAGACAGGACTTGGAAAGGACGACGTCATTCATCAGACATGCTCGACTACTGACACTGTGAAGAGGCAAACAAGAAGAAAGCAACACTTTAACCAGTTAATTGTTGTGCCTGTCACTTTTGCTTTCATAATTCCTTATTTCCAGTTCCACCATCACAGTCAGCAGATCAACAAAAGAAGCAAAGTGTTAACAAGAAACTCACACAGCAAATGATTTCACACAGACCTACGATATTTCACTTCACTTGTCACTTTGTCTGGATGACCAATGGGGCAGCACAGACAACCTGTCTACAACCTTCCTCCATCCTTCTCTGTTTTCTGCTTCCCTTAGGGCCTCACTCAGACTCAGACCTGTCCATTCTGGGATGTTGTCTTCCCATCTCTTTTTCTGTCTGCCTCTCCTTCTGCCTACAAGACACAAGAGGGTAAATCAGGGAACTGTGCTTGAAACTGTTTCAGACTGACCCATTCCTGTCTGTGTATGTTCTACTGACCTGTGAGCATCAATGTCCACTGTAGAGTTGTTCATGCACAGCATGTAACCAGTCTGTCCAGTCTTCACCACCTGAACAGCAAAATACTCACTTTACCATGCAGTGTCTTTCTTTGGGGGGAGGGGGCAAGGAGGCAGATTTTGGGACATTTTCTACATTTTGATGATGATGATTGATGATGGGGGTGATGAAGATGCTGCTAGGGGGTCAGTTAGGTTGGGCACTGATTGACAAGGCTGTACTCCCACAATATATCCTGGTGTCAACCAGGCTGAGACATACAGACACCTGTGGTGTTGGTGAGGAAATTTGAGCAACATTCACAAAGATGCATCCATGAAATGATGACTCTTGACTGTGTGCTTCCAGTCTTCCCATGGCACACTCAACTCTTGGTAGTGGCTGGCTATGGAATGTCTTTTTGTCTTCTCCCAGTGACATGTGCTGATAACCACATCTGTGTGTTGTGTGAAGTATGTGCAACAATTTCTCTCCAGTTAATATTCTGTGTTTGGTTTCTTCATTTCCTTCTTGTGATGATACTGATGATGATGATATGACAACAGTAACAGTTTTAATGATTATGTTAGTGATGATGATGATATGACAACAGTAACAGTTTTAATGATTATGTTAGTGATGATGATGATATGTCAACAGTAACAGTTTTAATGATTATGTTAGTGATGACAATGATAACCAGCTATGATGATGAATAAAAAGATGATGAAGATGATGACGATGATGATGATAATAATCACAACAACAATGACAATAATGAACAAATTTGACTTCTCTTCATCCACGATTCAAGACATTTGGTAAAGTTTGGAGAAGTCCACTGCTTTAGCAATTCTTAATCAAGAAATGACGTCCATTACGAAATTTGTACCTGCTTCACAAATTAACATGGTTTATAAGTCTGCCGGCATCCATTTCCACTGTCTTTTTCTTCCCAATAATGGCTATAAAATGAGTTCCAGTGACTGCTACCAGAAACCACTTCATGAAAAATTACCTGCAGTGTGTACTTGATCCCTTCATAGATCAGCTGGATGTCTGCCACATTCTTCAAGGAGTAGGAAGGCAAGATCTGACCCCTAGAAAAAAAAACCCAACAAACAAACAAATTTTATGAACATACATACAGACATGGCATGATGATAAAATACAGTCTCAGAATAATGATAATGATAAAGAAAATAACAAAATCAAACAAACACACAAAAACAAAACATTTGACATACATACATACAGGCATAGCATAATAATAAAATAGAGTCTCAGTATAACAATGATGATAAATAATAAGTTGTATGTACTGTATTCAAATTAATACAATAGTTAGTGAAACAGGAATGCAATCCATAAGTACTGCAAAATGACAATTATTCAAATCAAGATAAAAATTTTAATAAACAACTAAAAAAACAAAGTATGAATTAACTCACACCCTAAACAGGTTGTTTGATAACTGCTTTGTGATGAATTAAGATGAGAAGTTTCATTCACATGCCCAAGGTCAACTAGTTTTTGGTGAAGAACTCAAGTTGTTTACAACAACAATGTAGTAAACGCAACTGTCTCTTCCTTGTCTCTAGTTTTTCAACCTTGGTATTTACATGTTTTCATATATTATGCATGCATGTAAATGACTGGTGTGTAAGCGCTTTGATTTGTCTCTGCACAAGATTCAGCACTAATATAAATATCAATTATTATCATTGATTATTATCAAATTACTAGATAAACTGCAACCAACAGTCAAAGAACATGAAAAAAAGAAACAAGTAAAATGTAACAAAAAATAATGTTTACATATATTTCTTCCAATATTGTTTCTTTCTTTTCCCTTCCCTTGATATATCTTATGCACATCTGCCTCAATCACAATTTTGTTGTAGTTGTACACATTCAAGAATGAATGATGATGACCCTATTTTGAAAAACAACAAGAAACAAACAAACAAACAAAAAAGAAAGAAAAAACACAAAAACCCTTCCTGCAGGAAGTGGAAAAAAAAGTAGAACTAACAAAAACAATAAGAAAGAAATTTCAATGACACAGGCCTACTTCCCAACTAGAAATAAATGAATAAGCAGCGCAACACCTTTCCAGTGAGGTGGTGAAGTCGGAGAAGCAGGTGAAGATCTGGTCTTCAGAAATGTGCAGGGCCCCACACATGATAGGCCAGCATGGTGTCTGGCCGCTTGGCCTTCACCTTCTCAGCGATCAGGCGGTCCAGCCAGCCCGTTGTGATGGTGTTGGTCTGGTACTCCTCTGTCTCCAGCAGCTTGATCAGGTACTCCACCGTCGTCCCAAAGTCACTCCGGATGGACAGCTCTTTCAAGGCCACCACTAGGTTTCTTGGGGCCAATTGAAAGGGAGGAGACAAACTTTGACAATTTTCTGCGGAGTATTGCCTTGACTGACTCTATTTCATCATTTTCTGTAAACTTTTTTGTCAGACAAAGAATTCAACATATTTTATTTTCAGTGCTGTGATGAAATTACAGCAGAGCTGCAGTTTCTTCAGCTAACAAACTGTTTGATGTACAACACAGCTATAGCTTCTTAAATCAAAACTGAGATTAAAAACAAAGAAAAATGAATGAATATAAGATATGTGCCAAGATCACTCAGTATTTTTAAAATGAGCAGAGACCAGTTCTATAAATAGAAATAATAATGATAATTAAAAAAAGGGGGTGGAGGGCATATCATATCAAAACTATGACAAATTATGTGGAAAAAAAAGTCTTGTAATCTGATACCTCTCTCACATCAATCAGTCTGGTTGGTCTAGATCAGTTTGGAATTTCCGGGTTCCATTCCTGTCATTTGGTTGGTCTACTGGTCTACCTGTCAAGAATTCATTTGTCTGCCATGTCAGTTCATGAACCAATCCCTGAAATTTTATTCATGTTTGTCTTGGTGTTGATTTCTGAGCAGGTTAAACTTTGATAGCAAAATAAACTATGGCCTTCTTGACAATACTCATGGGCTATTACAAACAGAAAGAAATACAACTCCACAGGACTTAAGTGCTCCATCCATTGTTTGACAGGAAATAGTAAATTTCATGAAAGTACATAGACATGCAGTCAATAAGCACATGCACATGCACACACAGATATAGACACAAGATTGCCTGAAATCTCACGCAAGCACAACCAGAACACACACGTACCCACATCTACATCCGCATCTACATCCACACACACACACACACACACACAGTGACACACAGTGACACACACACACACTCACTCACTCACTATCCACATCTACATCCACACACACACACACACACACACACACACACACACACACACACACACAGTGACACACACACACACACACACACACACACACACACGCACACAAGCACACACACACACACACTCACTCTCTAGCATCCTCTCTGTCCTCTCCCCATGAGAAGCAGTGACCGAACTGCGAGTCAGCAAACTCATGCAGACCACCAGAGGCCGCCACACTGAAGTAGCCCCACACATTCTTGCTGCTGCGGAAGTTCAGCTCAGATACAGTGCCAGAGCTGGGTTTGAAGCCCTGAGCAACACACACAGGAACACGAAGAACATGAGTTTCAGTTTCAGTTTCAAGATGCTGAAGCATGCAGATCAGCCGGCGCAATAGCCGAGTGGTTGAAGCATTGGACTTTCAATCTGATGGTCCCGGGTTCGAATCTCAGTAACGGCGCCTGGAGGATAAACAGTGGAGATTTTTCTGATCTCCCAGGTCAACTTATGCGCAGACCTGCTTGTGCCTGAACCCCCTTCATGTGTATACGCAAAGCAGAAGATCAAATACAGACATGAAAGATCCTGTAATCTATGTCAGTGTTCGGTGGGTTATGGAAACAAGAACATACCCAGCATGCACACCCCCAAAAATGGAGTATGGTGCCTACATGGTGCGGTAAAAATGGTCATACACGTAAAAGCCCGCTCGTGTACATACGAGTGAACATGGGAGTTGCAGCCCAAGAACGAAGGAGAAGAAGAATCATGCAGATCCATATATGCCACAGGACACCAGCATATAAAAAAAGGCAGGTGCCCAAGATATGCAAACACCCAACATACTGGTCAGGCCTTGAGAGACACCATATGCTACAGAAGACAGGCATGATGCCAGAAAATAGGACTGTGAAACAAAAATATGCATGGTTCACCTAGACTTCTAGTGAGTTAACCTGTACATTATCTAAATATAAAAACTATAGTATGTAGCATACCAACATACTGGTCAGACCTTGATCGACTCTATATGCTACAGGAGAGAGGAGTGATCCAGAAATTGGGACTGTGAAACAGAAATATGCATGGTTCACCTGGACTTCCAGTCAGTTAACCTGGATATACTGAAAATAAAAACTGAAGTATGTAGCATATTCATTTTCTACAAGGCATCTTCTGTGGGTCTAAATGCGCTGCATTCACAGGTATATCAGTGATCCAATCTATAAATAAAATAGTTGTTCCGTCCACAAATATAATACTGTTCTGACCACAAAATTTATACATCAGATCAGAATCAGGATCACTTTATCTCAGAGAAATTAAGAGTGATATACAAGCAGAACAGTAAAAGGTGGACCACATTATAAGAAAACACAGCAAATGAAAGCTAAGTAACACCACCATCATTCCACAAGTAAGCAAATACACACAAACTAACATACACAAAAATGTGCTCCAATCAACACATGCACTCACACACTCTTTCAAGCAAGCACAATGAGGTGTACATTACCTCTTCAGGGTTCTCACTGGTGATTCTGGCAGCTATCACATGCCCTTTGGGCTGGGGTTTCACGTGGGGAGAGTCAAAGTGGATCACCGAATCACCCCATGGATCTTCTCCATACAACAGGCGGATATCTTTGATTCGATGCAGTGGGAGACCCATCGCCACCTGATTATATGTGTACACACAACACAAGAAAAAATCAACAGACTTTAGTATATTGTGCATTTCTCAATATCATTTGGGTTTTTCAATGTTGTTGTTGCTTTTTTGCTGTTGCTTGTTTCTGCATGCACGCACACACACATACACACAGAAGATAAGCATTACCTGTAGCTGTGCAGCAGGTAGGTTGATGTCAGCCACCATCTCAGTGCAGGGGTGTTCCACCTGTAGCCTTGGGTTCAGCTCCAGAAAGTGGAACACGTCCTCCTCAGCATTGTACAGGTACTCCACAGTACCAGCACTCACATACCCCACCATCTTGGCTAGTTTCACTGCTGCCTACAACCCATTGAACAGAATAGAATAGAATAGAACAGAACAGAATAGAACAGAACAGAATGTCTTTCATAACAAGTGTACCGGAATCACTAGGAATATTAGGAGGCAGGGATAGTACATCAAGGAAAGGAACATGAATTGGAAATCATACAAACACAAATACAATAGGACTTTATACACACATACATATACATGTAAGTGCAAGAGCATGTACACACTCACACACACACACACCTCCCCCACCACACACACACACACACACAGATTAAGAGCATGAGCATCAAAGATAAGACAAATTCTTCATCAACAAGGGTAATAGATAAGCAAAGAACACGCTTTTTTATATATATATATATACATCCAGCCCTCACCCTGAGGGACAATATATTGTTAACAATGAAATAAATCAAAACACAATGAAAACACATACACTCCTACAATCAACTTCCCTAGTTCCCAAATGCCCCACCCTCCACCGCCATCCCATTGCAGAACAGAACCAAAGAAGACACACATGAGAGCAAATGAAAAGAAAAAGATTCAGAACATATCGCTTCACTGATATTCTGAGACATTTTCTGTTTGTGCTTATCTTGCATCCTGCATTCACCATATCTGATATGAAACTGATATGAACTGACTAATATATATATATATATATATATATATATATATATATATATATTATAAGCCTAAAGGACAATTTGGAATTAATCTATGGCAGATATCTTGTATTAACACTCGAGAGGAACTGTTATCACGTCCAAATTCAATGATATTAAACAAATATTATCCTACACAATACTACTTCTTTAAACAATAGGAGTGCATACACATGCATACTCACATGCACACACACTCTCATACACATGCATGCATGCATGCATGCTCACACACATGCACACACATACACACACACACACACACACACACACACACACACACACAGAGCGTTATTACACAACTCACTTTGCATACCCATGTGATTCAAAAACAAAGAAGCAGTGTATCTTAATTATAACCTTTTTTCTAACATCACACTTGCAGTGCATTAAATTTCTAACCTTTTTTCTAACATCACATTTGCAGTGTATCTAACTTCTAACCTTTTTTCTAACATAACACTTGCAGTGTATCTAACTTCTAACCTTTTTTCTAACATCACACTTGCAGTGTATCTAACTTCTAACCTTTTTTCTAACATCACCCTTGCAGTGTATCTAAATTCTAACCTTTTTTCTAACATCACACTTGCAGTGTATCTAAATTCTAACCTTTTTTCTAACATCACCCTTGCAGTGTATCTAAATTCTAACCTTTTTTCTAACATCACACTTGCGGTGTATCTTACTTAAAAACCTTTTTTTCTTGATCACACCTGCGGTGTATCTTACTTAAAAACCCTTTTTTCTAGATCACACTTGCGGTGTATCTTACTTAAAACCTTTTTTTTCTAGATCACACTTGCGGTGTATCTTACTTTTTTCTCTTTTTTTTAACTTTTTTTTAATTTTCCAAAAACATGTATACAATACAGAGAACAGTATGAAACAAACAATATACAACGAAGAGTAGCATCTTCCACTACAGAGAGAGAGATAAGACAAAATAAAACAAAACAGACTATAGCAAGGCAAAACTAATCTGTAACAACAACAACAACAAAAAAAAGAAGATTTGTCCAATCATTCAATCAATCAATGTTTACACCTTAATGATTGTAGTAATCATGGTGATTTAAGATGACATTAATAGTAAATAGCCTGGACCAGTTGTAACATAGCAACAGCATCAATTGTGTCAACTATTACAGTAATGGTATCTAGGGTAAGGCGAAAGCGAGTGGTGGCATTATAATGTCATAATAATAATGAGTATGAGTATACCACTTCTGCATTACTGGAAAAGAAAGCTTGTAGTTGATCACCTTGTAAAGACAACAGCAACCATAAAAGTTCCAAAAATAAACAAATAATACATATAAGAAATAAATAAAGACATGTTAGTACAAAGTAAGGACTGTTATCGGTGTATCTTAAAACCTTTTTTTTCCTAACATCACACTTGCAGTGTATCTTACTTAAAACCTTTTTTTCTAGATCACTTGTGTACACAAGTCCATTACCTTTTCCATCTTCTCAAAAACCTCAGGTTTAGCGATGAAAGCCGGGGCCTCCTCAATGATCTTCTGGTGACGACGCTGAATGGAGCAGTCACGCCCAAACAGAGAGATGGCGCTGCCGTACTTGTCTGCCAACAGCTGAACCTCCAGGTGGCGGGCAGCTGAAGCCAGCTTCATGATGAAGATGGGGGAGCCTGGCACTTCCTGCTGAACCTGTTTTCAGGCAACGTCAATGTGATACTGTTAAATGCAGTGCTGTGTTTGGAAAAATACACATACACTACACCACATCACCTAGTCAGGTGCCTGACCAGCAGCGTAACCCAACACACTTAGTCAGGCCTTGAGGGGAGAAAAAAAAGTGAAATATAATACATAAACAAATAAATGGATAAGTCATTAAATCAATGACTATATGAATTTGAAAAAAAGAAAGAAAGAAAGATAATAAAATTTGAATAAAATAAGACAAATAAGCAAACAGATAAAGAAACAAAATGTAGAAAAACATATGAATAACAATGACAATGATAATAATGAATAAATAAATAGATAAGCAAACAGATGTAACACACAGACATGTACAAACACACACACACACACACACACACACACACACACACACATGCAGTTTAAGAACATAAGATAAACCATGCCTGTGGGTTTTGAAAGCCTGCATGCAAAAAAAAACATCTTCACTAATGTAGAAATTTTATCTTTAGCGCACAGAATCCTCTACAAACAACCACTGTTCACGAGTTGGAGAAGCTTGAAAGAATGTAATCACCAACAGGCCATTCTCTACAACAATAAATATATTCGAAATAAATACATATGATTTTCTTTTAATCAACTGCTGTTGCATTTTTCAGTTGTTGTTTTTTTGTTGGTGTTTTCTTTTGTTGTGGTTGGTATTGTTTTGGTTGGTTGTTTTTTGTTGTAGTTTTTTTGTGTGTGTGTGGTTTGTTGTTGTTGTTTTTTGGGAGGGGGGTGGGGGGAATTTTTTGTAAATCAAGTTGTCTGATTCTATCCAAAAAAAAACAAAACAAAAACATACCTGCCGAAACAGAATGCTGAAGTCATTGGCATGGTCCACTTTACGGATGCCCTTCCCACCACCTCCCTCTGATGCTTTGATCATGACAGGAAATCCTATCTTCTGTGCTGCCTTCAATCCTTCATCTGCATCGGCCGCACAGCCGCGTCGATATAGGTCACTGGGTACCACCACAGGCTTGCCAGCAATCAGGTCACGCTCTGAACAGTTCAGCGTCAGCCCCGACCCACTCCATGGCAGTGTGGGAACTCCTGCTGTTTGAGCCACGATGGAGGAGGCTATTTTGTCCCCCAGCGACCACATGGCACCCTCTGGTGGACCTGTTGTGGACAATGCAGTCTTTGAATAGTCTGTGTAACCCCCGAAAATGGAGTATGGCTGCCTACATGGCGGGGTAAAAATGGTCATACACATAAAAGCCCACTCGTGTACATGCAAGTGAACATGGGCATTGCAGCCCAAGAACGAAGAAGAAGAATAGTCTGTATCCTCTGGTAAAAGCCTGTTTTGAATATTGCATCATACCACTTAATGCATAGTTACAACACAGTCTTTGAACAGTCTGCATCCTCCAGTGAAAGCCAGTTTTGATATTTTATGACAATAACACATAGTTACATAAAGCTGAACAAAAAGTCATCAGTGAATATTCTATATTCTCTGGTGAAAGCCAGTTTTGAATATTGCTTCATACAACCTAATGCATGGTAACAGTACAGTCTTTGATTTGTCTATATCCTCCTGTGAAAGCCAGTTTAGAAAATTATTACATCTTATGACAATAACGCATACTTACATAAAGCTCAACAAAAAGTCATCAGTGAATATTCTACAGTCTTTGAATAGTCTATATCCTCCAGGGAAAGCCATTTTAGAAAATTATTACATCTTACGACAATAATGCACACTTGCATAAAGCTGAACAAAAAGTCATCAGTGAATATTCTAATCCTCTGCTGAAAGCTGTTTTGAATATTACAATCAATGACATTAATGCACAGTTACACAAGGCTTGTCAAAAAGTTTAGTCATACCCATAGTGGGGCTAAGTAAGTAAGTACACAAAGCCACCCTTCAATGAACATTTTCTGAAGAGAGGAGGGGACAATTACTAATTGTTCAAATACACACTTTCAATGTATTTCATTACCACATAACAGGACCACCTGAAAGATATGTTTTAACAAACTGATTATCATTTCATCTAATCAACAGATGATCACACAGTGGTATCCTCTACCTGATCTGACTAAGATGATTAGACCATGGCATATCATATTGTAATATGCTGATTGCTGGCAACCTTCAAGGTGTCACTTCGCAGAAACAAAAGAAGATGAAAAGAACAGAAATCCAGAAGTAAAGAATCCAGAATCCAGGCTGGAACTTACCAATAAACTGAATCCCATTCTTATGCAGTAGTTCAGGAAGCTTGGGATTTTCAGAAGCATGTCCCCATCCTGCCCAAACTGCCTGCAAAACAGTCAAGAGAAATCACTGTGTCTTTCTGGGCAATGGCATTCACTAGAGAAGGGGGAAAACGAACATTTTATGTGACATATAAAAAATTATCATATTTAGACAACCACATGATCATGTTTAAGAAGAAAAAAACAATTTTCTCCTACACATTCAGTTGCATCTACTCTGTTGGTTGACAGCTTGTCAGAAGTGCTAGAACAGACTGTAAGTCTGCTTCTTTTAATGGTTTAATTATTCTGTAATGAACTTGGGGCAAGTCAGAATATCTCGGTCATACATGTTTTCCATTCTCTGTTTGGGACTTTTTTTTTCTGTGTAGATATTGCATACTTATCTGTGTAATCTGCCTGCCAGAATGTGTCTCTATTTTATCAACCAAGATTTTTTGACAGTTTTTCACCAGACAATATTACCTCAGTCTTTGCTTTTCACAGAAAGTAAAATCTAATCAATATATAAACATTCCTTTTGTGTACTTAGCAGGATAAACAAATGTTTCAAGTGCAAATAAACATGTGTCTAAAGGTTAAAATTTCTCATCATGGAAGAGGTAAGGTAGAAGACCAGGATTTCAAATTTCAAATCTTTAAAATGATTTCTTTCTTTTTCCTATCCTTGTCTATCCAACTTTCAAAAATATTCAAAACTGACATCAGGACCACATCTGCTAGTCCCAGTCATTACAGCTTGCATAATTAGAGTTGCACATCTATTGCACTAAACTCTTACTTGTACTCGTGAACGCTTTGCAATGTCCACAATGAGTTCCACATTGGCATAGTTGTTATTGTTGGTTCCCCCTGCCACCAGAATATACTGGTCTGCCAAGCGGATGTACTCTGTAATGAAGCAATGTTAGTTTGTTGACAATATGGAAATAAAATTACCATATTCATATGCTCAGTAATAAAGCAGAATGAGTTCCTCCGCTTACAACACATAAATTTATACAATACTACAAATTAGAATTGCTACTCTTTTCGACACTGACATTACAACCCAACTCTCTCTCTCTCTCTCTCTCTCTCTCTCTCTCTCTCTCTCACACACACACACACACACACACAGAGAAAGGACAAAGTATATTCTTGTTCAGTATTTCTGGTACAAAATAAATGTGACATGTCTGAAACCACTCAAACTAATTCATGACAGTAACGGTGACAGATGAAATTTTAATCTGAGGGGTACCCTGTGCACCGGAAGAAATCAGCATCTCTCTCTCTCTCTCTCTCTCTCTCTCTCTCTCTCTATATATATATATATATATATACACATAGAGAGAGAGAGAGAGTGAGACAGAAAGAGACCAGACAGACAGACAGAGAGAGAGAGAGAAAGATTCCAGAAACTGTCATCAACTGAGTAAGCTGTGTGTTTTGTAAAAAAAAATTATTTTTTTTTTTTTTTCAAAGTTCTACATTGAATCAGACTGCAGGTACCACTGAAGACACTGTCTCCTCTGGTGGTGACCTAATGGCAGTCAGACATTGATACACTGTGAACTCTTGTACTGGATTCTGTTAAAAAAAAAAAAAAGACTCTTGAAAAGGACCACACAAAAAAAAAAGAAAAAAAAGAAGAAATTTTTATGTCCAGTGTGTCAAATATGTAAATCATAAATGTACAGGAACAAATTTACCTGCATTTGCTTTGAGATCTTCTGGTGTGACCATGACAACAAACCGAATGGCCCGCTCATTGCGGAACATTTCATAGGCCCATCTACGCACTGAGCGCATGCATTTGACAGCTGCAATCCCATTGTTGGCAATGAGCACCTGTCAAAGATAGAGAGAGAGAAGAAACTTATAGCACATTTTCAGCAATGGTCACCAGCACAAGTTAATGTCTGAATGAAAAGAGAGAGTATAGTTAGAGGTGGTTGTTTTTTTTAAGTTGCTGGGTGTATTATGCACCTATTCTCACCACTCATATAATACTCCAGTAAAACATACTCTGCTAGAGGATTAGTTTTTCTCTTATTTGTGAATGTAAAACAGACTCTGCAAGATGATTAGTTTTTCTCTTATTTGTGAATGTTCAGAGTCAGAAAACATATTTTGATTGAAGAGTGTTACTGGAGCTAAAACAACGTCCATAAAACTACTGGCACACAGCAACAATGTTTTTGGTATGTTACTTGTTAGCATGTCAAAACTTTGCACTTTCCCCAGCACTGAACTAGCCATGACCCAGTGTTTTTTGATCGATTACAATCAACTGACACAAATCAAAAGAGTGCTTGAACAGTAAAGTATGATGTCTTGAATGAATTGTTCATTTTTTGAAATAATACTCTTCTTCTCTCTCTTTTTTTTGTTTTGTTTTTTTTGTTGTTGTTTTTGTTTTTACACGAAGAAAATAAACATTTGGAAAATCATTTGCAAAATGTTGTATGTGTTCAATTAAATGAACAAAAACATTGAATATTAAATCTTAATTTCAGTTTGTTGAAACAAATCACAAAAGACTTAAAAATAATGATTACAAATTTTGATGAATGTATGCCCTACGTGAACATCAACCCTGATAATGTGGCCATGTGTGATCAGCTGCTGCACTCTGATCCAAACTGAAATACCTGACCATGTGTATGTGTGTGTGAGCTTCACCGTATGCACTGACATAACTTTAAGTGTACATGCAAGAGTGTAGTATCTCTGTGTGTGATATCATGTACAAGCAGCATAATGTGTGTGAAAAGCATTTTGTGGTGTTATCTGCATATCTGTGAGACTAAGTGATTGTCAGCATGTGTGTGTGTGTGTGTGTGTGTCTGTGTGTCTATATCTGTGTCTGTGTGTATGTGTGTGTGTCCATGTTTGCTGCAAGCACACATACATGTGTATGTACACGTGAGTTCCTATCGAAAGGCCAAAGTCACAACCAAGTTAATGCACAGCTCAGAAGTGTAGTGTACAATACACTGGTTCTCAAATCGCTTATCTCTATAACCACTCTCCCATACCTTGTTGATAACAGTATCTCCCCCAAAGCTTTTGACAAATTCCTCTGGAGTAGCGACACTGAAGTCCTTGACATGAGCACGTTTCCCCCTGCCAGTAGCCAGGCAGCTACCTGACATGCTCACTCTGCAAAATAATATTGAAAACCACTGTTTCACACAGAAAGTCTGGCATGTTTACTCAAACTTCTGCTAAGTAGAATCTTCAGTGTGACAGTTTGGACATTAGTTCTTCCCCAATATCAATGGTTTATGATACAGATTGTTTGTGATTAATGAGCAAGGACAGTTTCACAACATGTTGACAATATCAATGGTGTGTGACATGGGTTGTTTTCATAATGTGGCCATATTCATACACTGACAGGTCAATGGTTTACAATTTGTTTTTTTTTTCTTTCTTTCTTTTTCTTTAATGAGTATAGCTGGTACCAGCAAAGTAAAGTACCTAATGCTCATAATGATGAACAGTCACATCTTTGTGACATTCAACTCATTATTAGGCAAGTGTTATTTAATGGCTTTTTTTTTGGGGGGGGGGGGGGGGGAGGGGGGGAGTGATGGGGGGGGGGGGGCAAGGTTATTCTGGAAATATTATAACATAATAATCATAATGATATAGATGGAACACATGGCATGTAATAAATATGGTTTACCTGAGCCTGTGAGACAGGTTCAAATAATTACTAGTCCTGGACTGGGAGCAAAAATGTGTGTGTATCCATTTGTGTGTGTGTGTGCGTGTGTGTGTGTGTGTGTGTGTGTGTGTGTGTGTGTGTTATCTTCAGTTTAACATCTATTCGCTCTAAATGTTTTTAGACAGAAAGGAGTAAAGTAGATGATAAAGGAAAGGGAATGCACGTGAATATTAGTGTAAAAAAGTGTTCATGTTATGTATCAGAGGAAAAGTATATTATAAGAAAAGGTCTAAAGAAATTGTGGTGTGTATTGAATGAGGCGTCATGGGAAGGAGAATATGTATATGCATATCAACAAGTATTAACCTACAACAATGTAAATATAAATAATAACATTAATTATAATACATCAAGGGAGGATACGAACTGGACTCCAGTTTAAAATTTCCGAAAACATTCTAAGCAATGAATAATCATTCAAAATCTTTTCAGTGGCTAATGAAATATTGGAAGAAAAGTCACTGACTACATCTTTTGGAATTAACGGTCTTATGCTCGGACAATGAATGAGTAGATGACTTACACTTATTTGCTTACCGCATATACATTTTATATTTTTAGAAAATTTTGTACAAAAGGCATTTAAACAAATTTTATACATTAGACTTGTAATTTGTCTTGAATGTGCTGCTGGTGTCAAATTTTGAAAATGTTTGGGATTAGCTGCATTCTTTGTGTTTACACAACAGTGGTAATATTGATTATTTGAATCTATAAGTAATTTCTTAAATCGATTACTAGATACATTTTCTATACAACTAATGCATTCATGTAGATCTAACTGGGTGTCAAGTTGTATTGTGCCTTCGAAATCACGAAATTACATGCTGCTCTTCTAGCTGCTTGGTCTACCCACTCATTTGGTTTAAACAGTATTTTATTTGGAACATGTCACAATACAACACAGATATCGATGAACAGGACAACAAGAAAATCTTATATAAAGTCCTGTCCTGACACATGTACATACTGAATATGTGACGGATGTCATCATAACTAGAAGACGTGAACATACATGAGTTTTGAACAAACCTAAGCTGAGATATAAATAAAGTGAAGAAAATGAATAATAAACGAGTGGTGGAGGAAGAAGTCAATAGAGAGAGAACGAGAAGCATCAACGCTGGGGCACAAGCACAGCAAGACTTAACTTGGCCGACAAACAAAGCGGCGAAGGCCAACCATCCCGCCAAAAAAAAGAAAAAAGAAAAAAAAAAAAAAGGCAAGCACGCCGTCATGTATTCATATCATGAGCTGGCAAATGAAAGGGCAGCACTCTTTCAGGCACATACACTTACAATGTTACATATATGCATATACTATGATATAGACAGGATATTACTCATCGTTATAAACCTTTGAATTAGATGCATGCAAACATATATGGGTATAATTATGTATATGTACACACATGCCCATCCACACACACACACACACACACACATCTATATATACAAATGCATATGTATATAAATATATATATACATACATATACACACATATACATATACATAAAAAGAGGGAATTGTCTGAATTAGGGATCGAATCGTTCGCTTTGAGTAATAAACTTATGAACAGTTTCAAAGATGCTGACATTTATCTCAAGACTAAAGGAGGTGTTACCAAATAGTAAGTTATGTACAGTGATATGTTCTTGTGGGAGATTATGAATAGTGTTTGATGTATGTATGTTGTGGTTCGGGCAGTGCAACAGAAAATGCTCAGCTGTCTCTTGTGGAAAACTGCAAGCACAGGATGGGTCATTCTTTATATGTCTGTTATACAGGTCAGAGTTTAATTCGCTCATACCAAGTCTCAGACAACAGTGAATAATTTGTTCTTTCCTTTTACCCAGCTAATATGGTGGGACTGTAGTGTCTGTAGAGGAAAGGTAGCATTTCAGTTGACTGAGAGATTGGGTCTGTTGAACAGAGAGAGAAAGGGTGTTCCAAATAGCCGTGGCTGAAGGGAAAAAAGATCTGTTGTAAATATCAGTGTGGTGTGGAGGGACGATTCGTTCAAATGGTCTTCGCCTGTGGTATGGGTTCACTGTTGACACGAGAGGGGACAATAAGTGGGTAAGGTACTGAGGACAAATATTGTTGATGATTTTAAAGTACATTATTATCTTATGTCTACAACGCCTTTCTTTTAATGAACGGAATCCTGATTCTGCAAGCAATTTATCGTGACTAGTACCACGTACGGTACCAGTGATAATACGCAGAGCGTCTAAGTGTAAGTCTTCCAACATTTTACATTGGTACTGTGCGCAATTGTCCCAGATTATATCAGCATAGTCAAAGATTGGGACGATGAAGGATCTTTACATCGTTTCCAGAGCCCCTCTGGTCAGCTTGTACTTAAATGAACGAAGACAGTTGATCAGTAACCCAGCCTTACTAACGATACTATCTATGTGGTCACCCCACCTACAATTACTTTGCAGAATGACCCCTAGGTGCTTGTGTTGATTGTGTTGTGGTAAGTTGATACTTCCAAAAGTTAGGTCGTAGCATTCTATGTTTCCCCGGAATACATTTAGTAGTTCTGTTTTAGATTCTTTAAATTTAACTTTCCATGTATTTGCCCAAACGTCTATTCTATTTAAGTCAGCTTGCAGGGTTTCTTTTCTCGTGACAGGGCTTCTCATTGCAACAGACATGCTCGTGTCATCAGCAATTAACTTGATATCAGAACTAATACTACAGACTATGTCATTGATATAGACTAGAAATAACAGAGGACCAAGAACAGATCCTTGTGGTACACCCTGAGGAAGTTTTAACTTAACTGACTGTGCACCTTTGATTAGAACTGACTGGTACCTGTCTGAGAGATAATTTTGAAACCAAACCAAGAGTTTGCCTCTGATACCAGCAGCTTCCAGCTTAAGTAAAAGACCCCTGTGCCACACACGATCGAAAGCTTTAGATATATCAAAAAATATTGACTGAACAGGAATACTTTTATTGTAGTTATTTACTAAGTTGTCATAGATAATAAGAAGTTGGTTGATTGTCAAGTCACCATGAATAAACCCTGACTGTGCTTCCATAATCAGGTTGTTGGATGTAAGAAAGTTATAAACATATTTGTGCACACATCTTTCAAAGACTTTTCCTACACAACTTAAAAGGGAGATCGGCCGATAATTATTACATTCGTCTTTGGTTCCTTTTTTATGAACTGGTGTAACATTTGCTGTTTTCCACAGCTGTGGAAATTTGCCTTCGTCCAAGCATCGGTTAAAGAATGTGCTGAGTGGAGCAGATATGACATCAACTGAAGTGACTAATAATTTGTTATGAATTAGGTCAGGGCCAGACGCCTTTTTTGTATCAAGGTTATTAATAATGGTTTTCACTTCAAGAGCTGTCAGTGTTATTTCTTCTATCTGTGTCGATTCGTTGAAAATTACGTGTGGAAGAGGATCGTCTGTATCTACTAGTTTACACTGGTCTATAAAAAATTCATTAAATATGTTTGCTTTATCTAGACTTGAGTAATATGTTTTTCCATCCATGGTAAGTGGAGGTATATTATCAGAATCTATACCTTTTTTTGTTCATAAATTGCCTAACTATTTTCCCCCAATCTCTTTGTCTAAACTGATCAGGATCTAACACTTTATCACTTAGCTTATTAGGGTATAGGTATAGGTATAGAATAGGGACGAAGTAGGCCTCGCGGCCTTTTTGATGTCCCTTCTTTTTCGTCAACATTGAGTAGTGTCTGCATTGCATGCGGTAATTTTCCTACGAGTAATTTAATCATCATATTCATACTTTTTTTATCTTTACATTTATATCAGCGTCCAGAAGATTCTTGAATTGGTTAAGAGTTGGTGCTGTTTTGGTTAGTTCTGTTAGTGGGTTCCACCATTTTATAACGCGGTTAGTAAAAGTGTATCTTTTGGCATTTAATCGAGTATGTTTTGGGTATATATCTTTGCTAGAGCTTCGTGTTTTTTCAACAGTGTTAAATTCAAAGAAATCTTCCACTCTTAGATCATCTAAATTGTATATGATTTTGTATACTTGGATCATATCTCCCCTATATCGTCTATATTTCAGTGATGGAAGGTCCAGTTGCCTCAGCCTTTCTCCATAATCCATGTCTTTTAGTTCACTTAATAATTTTGTAGCTCTTCTTTGCACCCTTTCTATTGCTGCTAGCAATCCTTTCTGGTTTGGGTATCCCCATATAGTGTTACCATATTCCAAGTGTGGTCTTACCAAGGCTTTATATAGACAAAGGAAATTTTCTTTATCAAGGTAAGTAAAGGTCCTTTTAATAATTCCAAGCATACTATTTGCTTTATTGATTGCCGTATGAATATGTTTCTCAAAAGTAAATTTTGAGTCAAAGATAACTCCGATGTCTTTTTCTTCGGTACATTTAGTAATGCTTATACTTTTTTGACTATCCATATAATACTCATGTTCAGAATTTCTTTTACCTGTATGCATGATTTTGCATTTTGCGGCATGAAAATATAGGTTCCATTGTCTTGTCCAGTCTTGTAGTCTGTCAATGTCTCTTTGTAGTATATCCTTGTGGTTACTTATGTTATACAGTTTTGTATCATCTGCAAATATCTTACAATTGCTTGTCACCATGTCTGGAAGGTCATTAATAAAAATGGTGAATAGAACAGGTCCCAGTATGCTTCCTTGGGGTATTCCGCTCAAAAATTTCTCGTTCGTTGAGAATTCTTTACCCACTCTAACTCTCTGAACTCTTTCAGATAAGAACTGCTCTATCCACTTATAAATATTTCCTGTTATTCCATATCCCTTCAGTTTAACAAGCAATCTTTGATGAGGGACACTGTCAAATGCTTTCTTAAAGTCAAGGTACAAAATGT
Source organism: Babylonia areolata (assembly GCF_041734735.1). NCBI lineage: Eukaryota > Metazoa > Mollusca > Gastropoda > Neogastropoda > Buccinidae > Babylonia > Babylonia areolata. The sequence goes on from NC_134881.1 coordinate 25,022,503, forward strand.
CAATGTTAAAACCATCATCAATCATGTCTGTGAAGTCTTCCATTACCTCTTCTTGTAATACTCTAACTTCCTTTTCCGTACCTTATCCACTACTTCATTTCTCACATTCCGGAAACTTTCCCAGTCACCCTGTTCGTTCGTTCTCTTGGCTTTTCTATGGAGTTTATTTCTTTTCTTAATAAGTCTTTTTACTTCATTATTGAACTAAGGAGCATCTTTGGGGCGTACTGTTACAACTTAACATGGCATGCACTGTTTTGCTGCTAACAAAAATCTTTCGGTAAAAAGTTCACAAGCATCATCTACTGTGTTATTCATAAATATTTCGTTCCAGTTTACGTTCCTTAATAATTCACAGAATTTGTTTCGATCTAACTTATCATAACCAAATATTGTTCTCTGGAAAGTACTGTGCTTGTGTACAAGAGGTTTTAAAATTACACATGGAACACTATGGTCACTACAAAAATGGAGGCAAGACTTCAGTGGATTTAAACATGTCTGGACTTTGAGTAATACTTAGATCTGTGCATGTCCTAGAAGTGTCTGTGATTCTGGTAGGGGAATTTACTACTTGTTTAAGTTGATAGCGATTTAAGATATCTGTTAGATGCTTAGTTGAGTTAGTTTGTACATCTACATTGAAGTCTCCTAGAATAATAAATTTTGTCATTGTTCTGTCAGCTTTCCTAATACTATCATTTATCAAGTCCCAGTAATCAACATTTGCATTAGGGGGACGATAGAATGACCCAACAAGTAAGTTCTCTTGGTCAATACCCACTCATTTAAAGATATTCCACAGTGCGAAGGTACCCAACAGAAAGTTATTTTAATCCCCTGTTTTGTCAGTTGGTGAATAGTATGTTTTATTTCCACTGTCATCTCAATTCGCTTCTTTGAATTTGGAGATTCTATAGCTTGTAATACTGACTTCGAGTCTACACATAATAAAATTTCACTTAAACTTAAAGTTTTCGGAATGTCTGAAATATAATTTAAGGCCATAAGTATGGCTATAAGTGTGTGTGTGTCCATTTGTGTGTGTGTGTGTGTGTGTGCACACGCGCGTGTGCGTGAGTGTTTGTGTGTTTGCGCATATGGGTGTGTGTTTGGTGTGCTTCGATGAGTGTGTGTGTGTGCGCGTGCGCGTGTGTGTGTGTGTAGTGTGATATATATATATATATATATATATATATATATATATATATATATATATATATATATATCCATGTTTGAGTGCAAACTTAACATGAACACCATCCTGAGCTTTTCACTTTGTCAGAACACACACTATACAAACAATCATATTTTAATTTCTTTTCAAAACGGCAGGTCATTAGGTCATCAGCTAGATTAGTTATCATCCGCGTTTCACATCATCACATCAGAAATGCCAAGAGTGATAACCAAGAGGTTATTGTAACACATTCCCATCCCCAGGAACTATCAGACAAACAGTTCTATGAACTGTCCAATTAATTTTACAAGTATACATGTATAACATTCTATCACACAAAAGTTATCATGAGTATTGTCGTGGTGAAGTGGGTAGTGTAGCAGACTGACAACTGGAAAGGTTCAAGCCTATGCTGAGGTCTCTTGTGGCCACCTCCTGCCTAGATTTCAGAGTGCTTTGGGCTCAAATGGGAAGATTGCATAGGTCCACATTGCTGAGGGCCATCCACATCATGGATGCACCTTTGGAAGTGTTGTTAATATTTTCTGACCAGTACTGCACATGTCTGCATCGCTTGAGTCTGTTTGACAATGAGATATTTATATGTTTTTCAAAAGGAATGTAGAATATATACTATGTAGCCTTCTCATGTGGTCCCAAACCTAAACTGATCCACACAGCAGTATCGCCATTGTCATCACTAAATACAGAAAAAAATGCCCTAGATTATGTGGCCATTTCTGCCCCTGTTCTCATATGGTGACGTCAGTTTTGACTTTCCCTCAGTGTCAGCAGGTTCACAGGGGACTTGTTGGTGGGTTCATTCATTACATCCAAAACGAACACTGCCTTGACCTTTAAACACTATTCAACTATAGGCTGCAGAATAGAAAGATCTACACACAAAGAAAGTCTGGGTGGAAGTGCCATGCGCAGTCATGACATGCAAGGAGAGAACAAAAATATGAGAATGGTGCATGCTATCTGCTTGGAAAGTAATCATGGTTTACATTCCTTGACCAGTGGTCCAAGAGTTATTATTTAGCGTTGCTGCAATCAATATGCTGCCGAAACCCACAGTTAACTTTAAGACAAAACTAGGTCACTGCAGAGGTCTCCACTCTGGACAGGACGCTCATTCAGTCTAGCTCTATGACTAAGCTTTCACTGTCATCTGTTGATGGCTTGGTATACAGAGCCAGTAGTGTCCTGCAGATGCTCCATCAGAAAAGGCGCTACATAGCACCACTGAACTGACTCAGCAGCATGCAGAGTCTCCACTGGTGAGTGGCCTCCTGGTGACATAATATCCATAGCTCCCTCAGTCCTTGTGGTTTGCACAAGAGCAATGCCATTGAACTGGTGCAGATTGTTGTGCATCAAAAATCTGTAATACTTTTTTTCATTTCTTCAAAGAAACAATGAAAATGTGAGCATTTTTCCTCACATCAAAGTCACATGCACATCATATATATAAATATATATATATATATATATATATGTATAGAGAGAGATTGATAGATATGCAATTTTGTTTTTAGTGCAGTTGATATTTAATGTCAGCGTGTGTGTGTCTGTGTGTGAGTGGGTGTGTGTGTGTGTGTGTGTGTGTGTGTGTGTGTGTGTGTGTGTGTGTGTGTGTGTGTGTGTGTCTGTAAGGGAGGGACATCTATATGTGTGTGTGTGTGTGTGTGTGTGTGTGTGTGTGTGTGTGTGTGTGTATGTGTGTTCTATGAAATGCATTTTGTTTTAATCTAATCCTTATTTACTTCATAGCTTTTATAATCTGATTCATCTCTTAAGTGTGCTTTTTCATTCATATGAACACGCTGGATGTTTTCCATCATCAGACAGTGGCATGTTTATAGTCTACGGGATGATGTAAATCACTTTGAGCAGCACTGGTGCTGGATATCGTGCCATAGAAAAACTATGTATTATTATTATTAGTTGGATAGATAATTACCCTAAAAAGTTACAAAGAGGTCATGGTTTACATTATAATAATATCACATCTCCCTCAGCCCTGAGTCAGAGTATGACATTTTTAAAATACACATAACCAGTTTGATGCAACCATTCTATTTCTTTTTTTTTCTTCCTTTTCTGCTCACAAATAACAACTGATATTTCTTCTTCTTCTTCATTTGTGGGCTCAGCCATACTCACATTTATATACATGTATGCAAGCAGTAATTCATATTCAGCCAGATCCACCCATCTTTGTTCTTCCCTTTAATCTTTCTCAATCTCTAAGTCTTTAAACTTGTTCACAGTCTGACCAATGGAGTTGCATATGCGAGCGCGCGTGTGTGCGCGCGCACGCACGCACGCACGCACGCACACACACTCTCACACACAAACAAACACACATTCACACACACACAAAACAACAACAACAAAAACACACACACATGCCTGCGCATGTGCGCGCATGCGCGCACACACACACACACACAGTTCAATGAATTTTTGAGTGTGGCATTTTCTTATCGATTTTACTTATTAGTTATGGTGAGAAAACATATATCAACACCTTGAGTGGCCCAGGACGGAATTTTCCATCCCCTTCCAGTGTGCAGAAAAAGAGTGCCCCAGGATTGAAATTTCCGTCTGCATTATTGTAGGGATGTACCTATTGCAAAGTCATTAAATTCATGTAAAATTGTCAGAATTGGATTGTGTGCTAATTTTCCTTTCAGAAAAGTACAGGTTATATATACCTCTTTTAATAGTTTGCATGCTACAATTTGCATGTTTTTAAATTCATTTTGCTCCACAACCAAAACACCACTTGGGAAATAGTTGTAACTGCATGAGCACAAAATATGCTTGGCACTGAAAGGATTAATTCAAAGAATTAATGAATGAAAGTATCAAAAGACCACTGTAAATTTTATAAAAGTCGGCTATTACTGTTTTTGTTGTTTCAGTTGTTGCTTAAGTTGATTTTTTTATTATTAAAATTAATTGTAGTCTGTATCAATTTTAATTGATCAAACGGCAAAATTTTCTCCAAAACGACTGGGGGGGAACGATTAAAGTGGAGGAGGGGGTGAGTGGAGGTGGGTTGGTGGGCAGCCGAGACACTGGCAAAAACCAGAGACAGAGACCGAGGCCAGCCAGTTCGTAGTGTCCAAAGTCCAACGACTGCTGCGGTCATTGTAATTGCGTGGTGATTTTTTCTCTCCATCCGTAAGCAAATCTGTTCAGTCAATGAACAATTCTTGGAACGAAATCATCGAAAACTTAGTGAACAAATGACACATTCAATAATGACAAATGACCCATGGCTTCGATTTGCTGGCAAAAGATGCAAATTTAACAACCGAGGACACAAAGCAGACGACAAAAAAGCTGGCATGGTAAGAGACACGTTTCGATGGACTTACCTGTGAAGAGACATATTGCGTATTTTATCACATAACCACAGCTAAAATCTAGTCGTTACGAAGGTATGACGAAGACAAGAACACTATTGGACATATTTTGTCAGTTAAAACACGTTATCCAGACAGTCAACATGCTTTTAGACATTTTGAAAAGCTGCTATCGTGGATCTGCTTCATCTTCCGGGTCAAAGTTGGGCCGAGTGAAGGACACGCCCACTTTCGCTGTAACATTCACGCACTCTCGTCGTGACGGCGCGCTTCCCCTCACACAAACAACTGCTGTCTTGTGAGGAACGGTATGCACATGCACACACGCACGCGCGCGCGCGCACGCGCGCACGCACACACATTCACACACAGAGAGAGAAAGAGAGAGTACGAGGACACTCGCAGACGCACACCATGTACATCCCACAACATTCGCATGCCACACAGGCGCGCCCTGATACAGTATCAATGTGCATTCTCGATTTTTGTATGGTCATCTAGTTCAGTTCGGATTGCAGGCCAAAAGAAGTTGTTCAGATGTCCAAGTGTCATTGGATCACCTGTTTAAACACTGGAAAAAGCGTTCGCAGCTTCAGCATGGTCTCTTTTTAAAGTCTGTTCTACACGGGAGAAAAAAAGATATGTAAAAAGTTGCTCTTGGCGGTTTCCAAAATGCATTTTTTGCGTCCGGTAAGCAGTACTGAACTTCCATATGTTGTTTAATCACTGATACTATTGCATGCACATGTACTATCACCAGTGAGTAACCACCACATGCACGTAACAGAATCTTAATGGTGCAAGCGTCTTGACGAGCTGACGGTATTCTTGGGAGGACAATTTTCAAGCAGGTCTGGATATTTTGTAAATCTTAACCCAGTCAAGATCTCTGGAACTCTTCTTTTTTTTTTCTTTAACTAATACCATACACTTTCATCGCTGATGAAGATCAACACCACTGTCAACACACTGTCCAGTCACAGTCGATGGAGAGCCCATCAGGGAGGTGGAGTCTTTCGTCTACTTGGGAAGCGTGGTTGACCGACAGGGAGGCACGGACCGAGACGTCACAGTCAGAATCGGCAAGGCAAGAACACGGCTTTCATCATGCTCAAGAACATATGGGCATCAGGAGCAATCAGTATGAAAACCAAATTCCGCAATTTCAACTCCAATGTGAAGTCAATTCTGCTCAATGGATGTGAGACATGGCGGACAACACAGACGATGCAGCAGAAGATTCAGACATTCTTCAACACCTGTCTGAGGCGAATCTACAAGATCCGGGGCGATGGCAGGAGAAGATCCGAAACGAAGATCTGTGGGAGCGAGCGGGACAGGAACCAGTGGCCAAACAGATACTACGGAGGAAGTGGGGCTGGATCGGACACACCCTCAGGAAGCCAGTGTCCAGCATCACACGCCAAGCCCTGACCTGGAACCCGCAGGGAAAGAGGAAGAGAGGCCGGCCTCGCAACAGCTGGAGGCGAGATACCGAGGTCGAGCTGAAGCAGCAAGGGACCAACTGGACTGGAATGGCCAGAACAGCCCAGAACAGAGTGCGATGGCGAGAGGTCGTCGATGGCCTATCATGATGCTCCACCAGGAGCGATGGGCAAAATGAATGAATGACACCGCACTTTCATCGAATGTCGAGTCAGTTTATTGCATTCATATACTCATACCTATGCATTCAATCAGATTATTTATTCAGTTAAGTACTAGTACACGGCCGGGCGCGGATCCACTTAACTTTCCGTCTTTTCTTGACTGATGGAATTATCAATAAGCAAGTCACAATATCAAATGATCGGAATGCAATTTTCAGCCTGAGTCCGGGCCGACCAGAGCTCCGAGTCATCGTAGTCAGTACTGGAGACTGTGTGACTGAATAATTTTGGGGTAACTTGATACTAGTTTCAATAAGCCACCGTGACAGCTATTGCACGTGACCGCCTTACGTAATTCATGATGGTCAAAATATGACGTACTGTGTGTTAGAGAAACTATCCATTGTCACAAAATGGTACAACCAGAAAAACTGATATTTAAAAACAGATGTTTCCAGATATGATATTATCATGGTAGGATTTGATGAAGGCAGTCAATCTCAGACTCTTCCACTTGGTGTGTGTGTGTGAGGGGCGTGTGGGGGGTGGGAGGGGGGAGGTGTTGTACTGACTGATCCTTAATTCCCGGTATGCATTGCGGCGCCTGTCGATTGCTAAGGGTATTTTCTCTCTCTCTCTCTCTCTCTCTCTCTCTCTCTCTCTATATATATATATATATATATATATATATACACATAATAGCAAAGTTGAAAATGAGTGTGCAACAGTGTAAAAATCAGGTATTAGCAGAGTTAGATTATCATCATAAGAGTTTTTTTTTTTTTTAAGTGCTGTAATTAAGTTACTTGTTGCTTCAGTATTGTTATAATCAGTTTGTTTTAATCAGTATAACGTAAGTAAAGTCCACAGGACCTACATATCTTTCTGGCCCTATCAGTGTTTACACTCCCGCAAGAAATCTCCGCTCTTCCTCTGTTACCTTTTGAAACTTCGTGTCAATACAAGAACCTATGGCGAACGTTCTTTCTTCTTTGCTGCTCCTCACATCTGGAACAACCTTCCTCATTATATCCGTGCATCTGATTCTATTTCTGCTTTTCGCTCATCACTAAAAACTTATCTTTTTGAAAGCTATCTATGAGCACTCTTAGCTTCCTTGTTTCTCCAACACCACCCATGTCAGCTCACTTTGGATGATTGTAGAGTGGGAGGGGAGAGTGTGAGTGGGGGGCGAGGGGGGAGGGGTTTTTGAGAAAGAGTGGTCATGAATGTTTTATGTAACTTGTAATATTTTTCTTTCATGTAAGGCGCCCTGAGCTCTTAGAAAGGGTGCTATATGAATGATTATTATTATTAAAGGGGAGTGAATTCTACATTGTTTTGTGATATGGTGTTGAACTAGTTTTGTCCCTTTTTTGTCTGGATCTTTTGGTGTTAAGTGTCATGGCAGTGAACTTTGACATTGTAATTGTGAGCTGTTTTTATTTTTTAATGATCACATCTCAATTCTGGAGTGGCCATTTCACATCTGCATTCTGAAGTGGGCAGTTCTGCCATAACACTCAGTGGATCGGTAATTTTGTTCTCACAGCCTTTGTCAGTCACTTTGAGAAGGTATGTTCTTTTGATAACTATAACTAATTATTGTTCTTTTGATAACTATAACTAATTATCTTGGATTAGAAAGTTTATTGCTTTGGAAGAATTGTTTTATCATTCAGTTTATTGTATTTGACATGTTGCATTTTTGAATGATTTAATCATTTTCAATGAAATGGATTAGAAACTAAAGTTAAACTGAAATCAGTTTAATTTGATTGCAACTGCATTTGGTTTTTAGAAGTAAACTAAGTTGACCAGTGATAATTATAAATATTTACATTGAAGATAATAGAATGGTCTGAATTATTTGGTTGATAATATGCCTTTAAAGTGAACTTCTATTATTTGTATATTTCTTGACTGAATGGTTTTGAGTGAATCTGTGAATTCAGAATGTATTAGTGCACTTGTAAATGGAGCCAGATTGTGAATTGTGTAACAGTTAGTTGTAACTGTTTGGTTTCAGGGTTTCTTTGCTACAAGATGTCTTTACTTCAAGTTGACTTTGCTCCACATTGAACTTGTTCACATCAGCACTGCCCCATGTCCTATTGTCCCCTGAAAGGGAATAAATCACCTCAACCCCTTACTTCTGCGCCTGCCTGCCTGTTGACTGGACGACCGCTTTCCCTTTGTACAAATTATAAGAACTCATCTCGTCTTGCCATCATGGCACAGCACGACATCCCCGTTACACACACACACACACACACACACACACACACACACACACATATATATATATATATATATATATATATATACATACAGAGAGAGAAGAGAGATTTCTTCCTGTAATGCGCCAGTGTGATAACTTATTTTTTCATTCACTCTTTCAGTCTTATCTTCTCAGTAATAACCACCAGTTTCAGTTGCAGTTGCCTACGTGGTGCTTACTCCGTCCATGTCAAGTCTGACTGGTTCAGACAGTCCCACTTCCACAACAGCTTTGAACAGGTAGGATTGAGTAAAACGAATTTGTGGCTTGCCCTTCAGGTCAGGTACTTTTTCCAAGGCTTCCGGATTGGGTCTTTAAGTTTTGCGCCGACAGGTTTCGTCGGACAGTTGTCTGAGGGAGCGATGTGAGACCTGGGGCACTGAACACTTTTCTAGAAGCTTTATCTCAGTTCCAGTAGGTTAAACCAAACAGGATTACCAAATCCGGGCATTTTCTTCATGACATGCAATAATTGAACAACTCAACGCAGCTATGATTGCATTGTGTGACAAGGAGAGGGGCATTGAAGTGGGAGGGGCGGGCGAGGGGGACTGAGATGACATGGTCTGATCAGTTACAGATTAGCACTAGCGGCAAAAATTTATCCCAGTCCCAGATACAACACAAACACTCACCTAATCTGTGTGTGAGAATGGGGGGCAGGACCACAGACGAGGACATGCATGGAAGGGATGTTGTCAATGGCCATTGTAAATTTAAAAAAAATTAAAAAGAGAAAATCATCAAAATAATAAAAATAGAAAATAAATAAAGGCGAAGGCCTTGTGCTGCCATACGTTATATAGTAATCACATTAGCATCATCAATATCAATATAGATTTGGATGAAGAGAGAGATAACAGAACTTATATTTGAGAGGACAATAAATTGGCTATTCACTGGCAGCAAAAATGTTCGTTTTTTCGACAGTGGAGAATGCACTGAATTTATTGGAAGGGTTAAGTTATCTCACTTTGGACAGCTTGCTATATACCTCTGAGCCACTCCGTCAGCTATCGGGGACCCACGTTGCAGGTCTGGCAATGCCTGGAAGTAGTGGGTCCATGTAAACAGTCTTTGTTAATTTTCGAAGCGTAGAAACATCTTCCTTTATGTATACCAACCTAACTTGGCTTTAGTTGGTAAGAATTTAAAAACTTTGCTTTAGCTGAGTTTCTGAAAATTAGATGTTCATTATTCTGTGAACAATGGTAGTAATTTTGGGATTAAATCTGAGGACACTACAGACGGTGAGTGGAGGAAGGGTTGAATAATACCTTGGGCATTTTCTGAGAGTCCTGTCAGTGGGTTAATTTGGCTCAACTCGAAGAGACAGCCTCACATGTCAAGCAGGTGCTATGGAAGAGGAGAGACTTGGGTGACTTAGGGGCACCGGCAGAATGTGTGTCTGAGGCTGACAGGCAGCAGGCAAAATGTCTGCTGGAACATCTCAGTCCTGAGTTGTATTTTTGTCATTGAAAAAAATGAAAAATTGAATGGAAAGTTGGGTGTGGGCGCAATATGAGTCACTATATATACTGAGGACCTGGTCTCTCTATATATACATGCATTTCCACAAGAACACTTCGCACTGGCCTCGTGGTACATGAAAATGATTGAGGGGGTGAGATGAGGGGAAGGGGTCGGCATAATGTCAATTAATAGAGATCGAGTTGAGAACAGAAAAAAAAGAGATTGATAAGTGACTCAGTGCTCATTATGTCAAGGTAATACACAGTCAGTAGTGATGTAAAGAAAAAAGTCAAACCAGTTCATCCAGTCCCCGGCTAAGTAGGGTCAACTCAACACAATCCTGAATGGCAAAGCCAGCTGGTACTAACGTATTGATGGTCAAGAAACACGTATTGACTCCACACACCCTCATGACTCGGAGAACAATATGTTAGTGGATCAGTTGGGAAGAGATGAGTGAACTGAGAGGGGTTTTTTTGGGGGTGGGGGTGGGGATGGAAGACAGGAAGAGAGAAACGGGGAGATGAAGGGGGCAGGAGTAAATGAGCGTTTAAAACGCACACCTATGCATTGTTTAACCGTTCAACTACTAGTACGAACTTGAATCATTATGGCCGTTCATAATGTCACGTATAGTATGAACTGTATTCCTTAATACGATTTTGCTTCAAAAGCTCACTGGACTCTACGAGGTGATGAGTTGGTGAACAAGTGGTTACAAATTCTGCGCACGCCCAATCTTTCCCGGACAACCTTTCTGGAAATTAAATATTTTGTGCATACGTCACTGAGAACTGCCCGCCCGATAAATTTGGTAGGGGGGTTCTTCTGTAGTTGGAACAATCGCACATTAATCTGTAAGTTATTTCCCTTATAAAAGATGGCGGACAAAGGTAATAAACAGCCACATAGCATTGAATAATCACTGTTGAATGTATTGTCTGCTATGTTTTCAGTTGGCTATTGGGTCGATTTTTTTCTGGTAAACAGTGTGTGGCTGTCATGTAGTGTGAACATGAACTAAACCCAGGCTGCTAGAATTTGGTGTATAGTTCTGATAGTCTAAGAAAGCAGAAGGCGGTCGGTGAGTGAGTGAAGACGAGTCGGGGATGTTTAAATAGTTAACCATTATTATTGGCGAACTGTTGCAATTAATTTAAGTTACCGGTTTTCTATCGGGACCCGCAAGCAGCCAAAGCGAATTTGGAAAAACCGTAAGCCGACACTGAAACTGCTCAAAACCATGCATGAAAACAGACATAATTTAACTGAAAACGAGACAAGTATTCCGAGGACGCATCAGCAAGTACCAGGTGGTAGAACATTAAGATCTAACGATAGATCCATTTAATGACAATGTGTCAGGTGGTTTTAGCGATTTTTATCACAAGAAGCGAACAACCAACTCTTTCCAAAGGCAGTATAAACATAATTTGTAAAGTTAAAAAGTTTGAAACACTGCCAGCTGTTTTATGCCCTAAAAATAACGTTGTCTTGAATTTCACAGAATTCTTATTTTTATACTATTTAAATACTGAAAACAGATCACAATTAAGCTGAAGCAAGTGTAAATACCCAGTTGAATTGTCTATAGCCTAGTGTTAAATTTTCAATGCAAAATCACAGTTTTTGATTCAATGGAAATAGTGTATGAAATTTATATATATATATGTGTGAAAAAGAGATAATGCATATATGTATTAATAAAGTGATATACACACATGTGTGTTTACATTTCTGCGCATGTCCACATTGACTGAGATCTTTAAGAATGTGCAGTTGTTGCGTTTGTGTGAGCATGTATGTGACTTTTCATTTGTCATGAAAGTTGAAACCCAAAAAGATTGATACTTTGGATACAACAAAAGAAATGATCATCTGAGATTCTTGGAATCAAGTACATACATGTGTATTTTGCAAATGATTTTTGAAAATCATTGCAATTTAATAAATAACTTGTTTTCAGATTAATGTCCAGTGTCTTTGGTTTGATCATATTTGGTAGCTGAGTAGGTATCCAAACATGGGCTGTTTTGCAAGTCATAAATAAAACAATATAACATGATAGGGAATGTAATTAAGCTGTTTCAACTTTAACAAATTACCTTTATTTTCTTTTGGAATATTTGCAATCTTTCCTGTTCAATATTTATTTAAAGTCATGTGCATTTAGTCTCGGTTTACAAAGAGCTTGTTTTTAATGTTTGTTTGCAGGAACAAATAGATAATTATGTACTGATAAACATTGCTTTTAAATCTGTTAAAGAAGTATAGTCAGCTGTATTCAGCCCATCTAAAATGTTCCCCAAAACATTTTATCCCCTTTTTAATCTTGATGTAAAGGCTATTGTTATTGATTAATTGAATTTGATTGGCTAATCCAAATACTACCTTGCCCTACATTGTGAAGTATGTGTGTGTGTGTGTGTGTGTGTGTGTGTGTGTGTGTGTCACTGTGTGTGTGTGTGTGTGGACATGTGTCTGTGTGTATGTGTGTGTTTATATTTGAAAACATGTTGAAATTGATACTGATCTTCATCAGATTATTGAAATCATGAATTTGTGTTTTTACATGTATCTTTTGTGTGCATGTGTTTGTTTACATTTGTGTTCATCATGTCTAAACTGATACGAATAGAATAGAGTATATCTTTATTACCAAGTGTACCAGTGTCACAAGGAATATTTGGGGGATAGTACATAACAACTTAACAAGGTACAAACATAAATAAAAAATCATACACACACACAGATACAGTAGAAATTGGGATACATACAAGTGCATATCAATATAAAAACTTGTACATACTCATACATGCACGCACTACACACACACACACACACATGCACGTGCGGGCGTACACACACACACTCTCTCTCTCTCTCTCTCACACACACACACACGTTTGAACAGAAGCCACATATTACATGTAGATGGGGCTGATGACTAGATATTCAGGTAGACAATTGTTGATTGCACAGTTCTATTTATCATACTGGATTTGCTTGAGAGACAGGGCATTGACTGCTTTGGGGAAAAAGCTATTGGCGAAGCGATTGGTTTTCATCCTTATACCTCTGTACTGTTGACCAGAGGGGAGCATCTCGAAAATCCCAAAAGCTGGATGTGATTCCTCCTGGCTGATTGATTTTGCTTTTTTGAGTAGCCACTTATAATATATGTCTTCTACTTTTTCTAGAGAAATTAGATCAGCCCCAATAATCTTGGTGGCAGTTTTTACGATTCTGTTAAACTTAAAGGCTGCAACTTCTGCCTTGGAAATGTTTCCGTATCAAACAGTAATAGCGAAGGTTAGCACATTTTCAATGACTGCTCGGAAGAAATCAACCATGATTTCTTTTTTAATTCTGAACTTTTTGAGGCGCTGAAGAAAGTAAGGTGCTGTTGTGCTTTCTTAAGAATTTTTTTCCATATTTTCTCCCATTTCAAATTGTTAGAAATGATCAGTCTGAGAAATTTAGCTTCGCTGATGATCTCTACTTGCTTGTCTTTAATGACAAGTGGTAATGGGTCAGATCTGGTCTTCCTGAAATTTAAAATTAATTTTGTTTTTGATACATTGAGTTCCAAGTTGTTTTGATTTTCATGTGAAGTTATTGAAATTATACATTTACTGATTTAGAACAGATCATAAATTGGCAGAGGAACAGCAGTTTGAAACTGTTTAATGCGCCTGTTTTTATAGTGTGAACTTTATGCATGTTTGTATTTGCAATGTGTGAGCATGCATTGCTCATTCTCTCCCTCTGTCATTACTCAGTGATAATTATACTTATTTACTGATGTTATATTATGTATACACAGAAGGGCATGTGACCATGGCTGACACACAAGTGAAGTCTCTGGTATCAGAACAGTACTTGGATGGTTGGGCCTATGATGATGATGATGATGAGTCAGGATCTGGCCAAACATCACCTCCCTCCTGTGAAAGTGAGGTCAGTGACATGTAGCATGGTTTGTTTTGTTCATTGATATATTTCCCCCCCCATTTTTTGACTCACTTGTGTAAACAAAGTGAGTCTATGTTTTAACCCGGTGTTCGGTTGTCTGTGTGTGTGTGTGTGTGTGTGTCTGTGTGTCCGTGGTAAACTTTAACATTGACATTTTCTCTGCAACTACTTTGTCAGTTGACACCAAATTTGGCATAAAAATAGGAAAAATCCAGTTCTTTCCAGTCATCTTGTTTAAAACAATATTGCGCTTCTGGGATTGGCACAAAAAAATAAAGAATGAAGCCTAATTATATGCAAACTGCATTTACTGTTATATTTATATTTTTTGTATTCTCTAAACTTGGCACTTTGATCTGATATTCTGACCCAACAGCTAGAGCAGTCATTATTATCATTTTTTGTTCTAACAGGAACTTCTTTTGCTAAGCATGGAATTTTTATTTATTTTGCAAACGTTTTGGTGCAGATAGTAAAAAGGGGAAATTACTCTGTAATGCTAGTGGAGTTAATTTGCTTTAAACTGATCTTTCTCATCTTAAACATTACCATTTTGAAACGAGAGGCAAGGCCTTCAAGACTCACTTGTGATGCACTTAAAAAAAAAAATCCAAGCTTTTTATGTATTGAGTATAATTTCAAAATGTAATGTTTAAGATGAGAAAGATCAGTTTAAAGCAAACTAAGTTCCCCAGCAGAGTAATTTCCCTTGTTCTGCTATCTACACCAAAGCGTTTGCAATAAATAAAACTTCCATGCTTAGCAAAAGAAGTTCCTGTTTGAACAAAAAATGATAATAATGACAGATCCTTTGTTGGGTCGAATATCAGATCAAAGTGCCAAGTTTAGAGAATACAAAAAATATAAATATAACAGTAAATGCATTATACTCAATACATAAAAACATGGATTTTTTAAAAACTGTATCACAAGTGAGTCATGAAGGCCTTGCCTTTGTTTTTATTGGTTATATGCAAGCAGGCTTGTGTCAAAATTATTAAGATTTTGAATATCCTCTGTCTGCATTGTCACTGAACAATGATCTAAAGTGAGATTGTCTTATTTTGATCTATTTTTCTGCCAGTTGATGTGTAATTGACCTGTCTTACATGTGTCAGTGGGACTGATTGCTGACTTACTATGGAACATATT
Source organism: Babylonia areolata (assembly GCF_041734735.1). Taxonomy (NCBI): domain Eukaryota; kingdom Metazoa; phylum Mollusca; class Gastropoda; order Neogastropoda; family Buccinidae; genus Babylonia; species Babylonia areolata. The sequence goes on from NC_134881.1 coordinate 25,037,554, forward strand.
AATCATCTTTGACCTGTAGTGGTTCCACCGGCAGCCCACACAAGTCTTCATTTTGGTATCTCAGGCACACAAATCAATGGGTTGCAAAACAAACTGAGCCACAGCTCACAGTCATGTAGTTCCAAACCAAAATGGACCTCTATAGCAGCATCATCATTATCATCATCGTCAGCTCCCTCCTCCTGCATCATCAATTTTTAAAAAGTCCCAGATTTTGTGTCCTTTCATGCCCTGCTCTCATGATGACCTCAGTTTTGATACCCCTCTACTAATGTGCTTGGGGTGAGTCTTGTCAAGGTCTTCAGTGTTGGCAGGTCCATGGGGGGCTGTTGCTGGGGGTGGGGGTGGGGCACTCACTCAGTCTGGCTTCACAACATAATCCATTATTGTCATCAGTAGGGGGTTTAGTAGGTGGTGTCCAAAGTTTGTTAAATCAGAACAGGCACTACTGAACACCACCGAAGTGACTCACCGGCAGTGCAGGATCTCCTCTGGTATGAGGCCTTGTTGCGACCTAACGTCGATGGTTCCCTGTGTACTACTGATGCTGGGACTGCGACAGATGAACTCAGGTGTGGCTGTGTATGTGGCACTCGGAATGTGCAGTGTGGGAGTAATGTCACTGAAACTGCAGATGACGGGGCAACAAAAAATACACACAAAAAAACAACAGAGCCACACACCAACAGGTTCCTCCACCCCACAAGGTGCTGGGTGTGTCACTGATGAACAAGAGGCAGGGATTTCACTCGTGTGTAGAATGCTCTGCAGGTTCTGGGCTAAGCTTCATATTCCCAGACCCTGTTGGTGTGAGTGGATCTTGAAGGCTGCTCTCCCTTGAGGTGGAACATGATTGCAAACATTATTATATCTTCTTCGCCCCTCTGATCTGATGGCTGTGGGCCAATACAAGGACAAACGCTTCTACCAGCAGTCATCAAAACAGAAGAAAAACTGACCATGTTAACACAGCTATTTTTGATAAGTGGGCAGTCAGTACTCTCATGCTTCTCTCCCAAGCTGCCTGTTCCATTATTGTCTCTGAACTTGTGACAAACTGGCCCTGATACAGTGATAGCAAAGGTTTCCTTTGCCATGCCACCCCAGCCCCCACCCCCAGTTTAACTGTCAAACACAATATACAGTATACAGCAGAGCTTTTCTTATTCATTTAACATTTTAACAATAAAAAAATAATAATGCAGAAGAAATCAGATGCTTTGATTCACACTCAAGATTCTTGAAATTTGTATCTCAATTGTGCAAAATGTAAAGTGAGGTACACTGGTTTAAAAAACAAGAAGCGAACGAACAAACAAACAAAAAAAAAAACCCTCAATTTTTCATAGAGACTAAGATGGAATGACTGTCACTGACAGCACTGAAGGAACAGTTTTGTGAAAACTTTATATTATATAGTAAGGTAAAAAAAACAGCTCGTTTCAAAGACAGTAAAACATATTTTATAGGTTGTACATGAGGCTAATTAGACCACATTTAGAATATGATATTGTTTGTTATCCCCATATGAAAAGGCAGGCTGTTATGATTGAGATGGTGCAGAGACGAGCAACCAAGTTGATAACCAAAAAAAAAAAAAAATCTTTTAAAGATAGGCTGGTGTATGAAACACCCATCGCTAAAATCAAGAAGAATTAGAAGTTATTAAAATGCAGGCATTCAAGATTTTCAGAATACTAATGTAAACCTATCAGCCTTCTTTAACTCTTTCGCTGCCATTGGCGACTTTAACCGAGTTAAAGTGAACAAGTCCACTGTTTGTTCTGATGCAAACCAAATTGTATCAAAAATATTTGGTGCTGGGGAGTGATTTTCTAACATATCCTACTCCCGAGATTAAAAAAAAAAAGTAGCAAAAAAACTGTTTGTTGATTTCATACACTCTAACTTTAGAAACTTCTCCATTTGGAACACTTAACAGGATTGTGTTTATGTATGCTTGTGCACTTGTATGTGTATGGCTATAAAGTGCATTATCTGAAAGATTTCAGGATATCACTAGTGGAACAGATCTTGTCTAAATGACAGCATTGCACTCAGCAAAATTTGTGCCTTGTTTTCCAGACGACCCAGCAAAGCTCTGTCTCTGGGAAGCGGCATTACGTGTGCGTGGATTCTGAGGGGAGTTGCAGGGAACCTGTAGAAAAGAAAAAATTCAGCATGTCTTTTGGTGCTAAAGGTGAAGGGGGTGGAGTAAGCAAAGCGGAAGGACCACCAGCACACCAGCTTCTTTCTAAAAGTAGTGTGATGTCAGGGGCACCGAAAAAGATTGAAATGTCCTTTGGATCTGTTGGCGCAAAGCCCAAAGCAGCTCCCATCAAAATGAATTTATCATCACAGGTGAGTTGCTTTGTTTTATTAAAAATTGAAAAGGAAGAAGAGATTGTTTGTTTCTTCTGTGAGTTTATTTTAGATTTTTTTTTTTTTGGCTTGTGTTTTACATACACAGGTAATTTGATTTTTAATTAAAAAAACTATAGCTAAAACCCACTGTCCCATACATGGGTAAGACAACATAGTTTACAACAACATGATTAACAAGGAGGACCTGAACTGCACATTTACATGCATGATTATATTTCAAACACAGTCACATCACATACAGTGATACACACACGCAGACTCAGAAACACACTGGGCATGTATGCACATACATACTACACTTACACAAGTGCACACAAGCACTGGTATATATACACACACACACACACACACACACGTGCACGTGGTATTGTACACATACACACACACATGTGCGCACGTGTGCGCATCATATACATACTTACATCTACATATTGGTGTACACGGGTGCTTGAACACACACACACACACAAACACACACACACACACACACACACACACACACACACACACACACACACACATATCACAAATAACATTGGTTGAAACATTGTGTTACACAGACTTGCAAATCATGCTGAAACACAAAGAACTGTCACTAAACAAATGTCTTGATGGCAGACCAAGACCAAAGCTAAAGAAGTTCCTGCTGCATCATCAGTAAAGAAAAGCTCTGCTGTGGCCAAGGCATTTGGAGACGATAGTGATGAGGTGGGTTCACAGTCAGAGGTTTGTTCTTTGCATGGCAGGTTGAAAATGCTTTAGAAAATTTGCGCATCTAGATTTTGTAAAACACCAAATCTTAGGACAAAAAAGGTTCCAGGTTGGGGTTTTTTGCACCAAACTATTTTTTTTCCCTAATTTTACTCATGATGATTTAGTACATGTTTCACCTGTTTCATATTTGCTGTTAAAGTATTTGAATGCTTTTGTGTATTCTGGCTGTTTGATTTTACCTTCTTATCTAGATGCTTTCCTTCATTTGATTTTACCATCATTTTAAAAATAATTGTTGGGTTTGTGTAATTTATGGCAGGTCATGTTTTTTGGTATGCATATGTGTGTGCACATGAGTGTGTATGAGTGTGTGTATGCCATTGTCTTCATATATATGGGTGTTCCTGTGTAAAAACACTTTTGTGGGAAATTAACAGTACTTTGTTTTTTGTATAAGATACATTGAAACATTTTCATGGCTTGCTATTGAAGACCTAGTTAAAGTGAATTTAATATCTTGATACATCCACAGAAATGAGTGCTCAGGAAAGGCGATAGGACTGGATCCATGTTTTCTATGGTTACATTTAAGAGAGAATACTCAAAACAACCATGTAAAATGAAGAATGTTTTGAGAAAAACGTAAAGACATGGAGAGAGAGAGAGAGAGGCGAACGCCAAAAGACATTTTCATAAGTTGAAGTGAAGGGACCTTTGGGGTGTAACTGTGATAAAGAAATGGTAGATTGCATAAGAAAATCTGGGTAGACTGTAAAGTTAGCAGCGATATATATATATACACATCTTTTTTTTAAGTTGATGGATGATAGGGTTTGGGTAATTGTAGGGACTATACAGTTCCAAACCATCTGATGTTGGAGATGCTATATTGCAGAGTGAAGAAGAGATGCCAGCAGAGGCACGGATGCGCATGCGGAATATTGGAAGGTGAAGAAAGCAGAAGCATCCTCGTAAAACAAGCGACTAGTAATCTGGTTCCAAGTGTCGAACTCTTTGAGCATTCACTGCTCAATACAGTGAATGGAGAGTACATTTAAGGCAGATACTGCCAGTCATTGTGTTTGGGAGTAATGGTATGAACTCACTGGGGCAGTGGGTCATCCCAAACAATTTTCCTCCCATCACAGATTGTGATTTCATCATGAATGTCATGCCAGATCTCTTCAGGCCTCCTAAAATGTATGGGTGTGTGTCCCCACTGACAGATAGTGATAGTCCAATGAAGAAAAAAAATCTTAGTCATAGAGACTTTTCCATCTGACCATCTGTCATCACCATTTTGTAGCTGACAGCAGGGAAACACTGCCTTTATTACTTCCTGTCTTCCCCCTACAATATTACCTTTTTGCCTGTATTCACCTGCTGTGGGCTCTGAGATGTCTCAGAAAAATACTGTGATTTCTGGCCTGTGAAGTGCATTTATATATATATATATATGGTTTATTTTTGTATGAGTCTGATTCTTGCAATCAGTCATGTTAGAAAAAACAACAACAAAAAAACTTGTTCATACTCAAATTTTTTAATTAGGAGAAGTATGAGCTTTTTTCTTTCTTCCTCCAATATTCGGCTTTGATCCAACTTCAAAACTACTCTTCTAGCTCGGGCCAGACTTGATAATTCTGTCACTGCTGTCTGCAGATTTACATATACCACCAAGATGATGTCACTTCTTGGAAAGCAACATCCAGACTCTAGAAGACAGTTGCCAGTGTTTGGGAGGTGTGCAGCTTATGCTTGTTCAAATCTTTTTAAAAAGAAAAGAGAGAGAAAAAAGGCATCCACTGTATGCACTATAGGGGCTGGAAATTGCAGTATAACAGACTAAGACTAGTAAGAGAGGGATGTTTTTTATTTCTTGTGACATACATTTTTTTTTGCCCACCTCCTTAGGGACATAAAAAACAAGAGAGGCAAGGCCTTCAAGACTCACTTGTGATACACTTAAAAAAAAAAAAAATCTAATCGTTAAAATGTGTTCTGTATTTGTTATTATAAAGCTTTGCGTTAAAAAAAAAAAGAAAAAAAAAATCCTAACCAGATTCGAATTAAGTCCCCTAGCATTAATTACAGAGTAATTTCCCTTTTTTACTATCAGCACCAAAACGTTTGCAAAATAAATAAAACTTCCATGCTTAGCAAAAGAAGTTCCTGTTTGAACAAAAAATGATAATAATGACTGCTCTTGTTGTTGTGTCAGAATAAGAGGTCAAAGTGCCAAGTTTAGAGAATACAAAAAATATAAAAATAACAGTAAATGCAGTTTGCATATAATTAGGCTTCATTTTTTATTTTTTTGTGCCCATCCCATAGGTGCAATATTGTTTTAAACAAGATGACTGGAAAGAACTGAATTTTTCCTATTTTTATGCCTAATTTGGTGTCAACTGACAAAGTATTTGCAGAGAAAATGTCAATGTTAAAGTTTACCACGGACACACAGACACACACACACACAGACAACCAAACACCGGGTTAAAACATAAACTCACTTTGTTTACACAAGTGAGTCAAAAAGTGCAGTAAAACCTCCATTGAAGTAATAGTGTAGATGCTGCTGCTTACACCCATCCTCCAGGCTTTCAGAAAAGACCATTGTTTATTATTATGAAAAGAACATTGCCTCTTGTGTCGAAATATTGCATTATGCTCTGTTTCATCCCAAGCAAGTTTGTATTTAAGGAAAGGAATATATATCTGTCTTTTCAGTAGGCTGCTTCCCAAGTGTGTTATTCATATTCAGAAGGTTGAAATTAGACGCCTCAGTATAAATCTGTGTAAAGTTGCATTACTGGAGCTTTCAGTCTTCTCTCAATGTGGTGTTCTGATGTGATGCTTTGTGTGTGTGATTTTTCACATGTGAGGGATCCACAGACCTCCATTTGATGGAACTGCTGTCTGATTGCTTTGCTGGTGTTTTTTGTGTACTGGGTTCATGTGCATTGAAAATCAAAACCCTTTTTTCATGTGAAGACAGGTTTGGACCATACTGGTTTATGAAAAATCACTGAGTAAGCAGTTTGTCATTTATTACAGGTGTTTTTGTGTACTGATTTCACGTGCATTGAAAATTTAAACTCCTTTTTTCTTGTGAAGACAGATTTGGGCCATAATGGTTTATGAAAAGTAACTGAGTAAGCCGTTTATTTTCTTTCTTTTTTTTCTTCTTTTTTTTTTAACAACCAATAAAACATAAGTGTCTGGAAACTCAAAAGCAACCAGCAAGCAATTCAGCACTAAAGTAACCACAACAAGGCTTCATGTCAGACTCACAGATAAGATAGATTGGCTTGATTGCTTGAGTAATGCAACATTTGTGGGGATTTGGTTTGTTGTTGCTTTTTGACAGTCCTGCCCCACGTTTGAGAGAGAAGTTGGGGGGGGGAAAGAGAAAGAGATGGGGAGAAATAGGTAGTAGGAATTGGCTAGCATGTTCCACAATGTTTATTGTACTGTCAGAAACGATGCCTGTGCCTGTCCTTCATCCTGCTTTCCCCCTCAAAAAAGACATTGTCATTTCCAGAATGTTTGTATTGAGTATTTGTAGTTGAATCATTTCCCATGTAGAACATATTAACACGTTCCCACCTCCTCCTTAACAGTATTGTTGTGTTGATATAGCGCAGCCAGTTACAGGAAGCTGTTCTGACAGTTGCAGTCAGGTTTTTGTGTTCTCTTCTTTTGCAGAGAAACCCCCACTGCAGCAGGACCCAACTCCTTTGGCAAAGGCAGCCTTGGGTTCTGCAACCGTCAGAAGATCATGGAAAGAGAACTGCAAAAGACGGGGGATGATAAAGAGTGAAGGAACTTGGGTGTGTGAGTGCTGGCTGATGCAAGAACCTACTTGGGTACTTTGTACGTGGCGGATACTGAGGTGCCATCAGTGTAAAACTGTTTGCACATTGGTGCACAACTTTCTCAAACATTTCTACACTGGACACAAGAGAGACATAGCTTTTGCAACTCCTGTGTCTAAAACGAAGTGTATTTCAAGGTGGTAGTTATATGGTAACAAGTCTTTTTTCTTTTTCTTTTTTTTTGTGTTCATTCTTTAATATTTATTTCTTTCATGTGATTTCTGGCAATTTTTGTTTGTTGAATTTTAGGATACTGTTCCTGCCTACCACATTCTTGGTAATGTGCAGTGTTGATTTCTAAGATGCTCTTTTTGACGACCACATTCAGAATCTGGATATTGCATAATGCATACATGCGTGTGCTTCTATTGATCCATTGATAATGTTTCTGTCATGAGAAAAATGAATGGATCATTGGACGTGTATTTAATTCCTTTCAAGTGATGGCTATTGTCTGGTGTTTCGAAAATTCCAACACAAAGCTGTCAGCAAAATGCAAAGTTTCAGTGGTAATGAAGATGATGTTGATGTGGGATGACTAAAAAAAAAAAAAAAAAAAACAGAAAGGAAAAGACAAAAAGAAAGTTTTCGAGGATGAGATTCATTCCAGTATACCATATCAATTCTGAAATGGTTTCTCAAGGCTGTCTCTAAGCCACTGCACTCCTCTCTTTTTCTCTTCTTTTTATTTTCATTCAGGAAGGTGTTTGTCCTGTTTTTGCAACTGCTAAAGGATGAATCAAGTGTCATGACGTCAGTACGATGATGTAATCCTAAAGAATTCATGATTTCCTTGCTACAACCTGTGGATTCTGATATCTCCTGCTCACTCTCTGCCTGCAGTGTATGGAACCAATCCTGCTGCTTGGAATGTATGATTCATTCTGGAGTTAGCAGTTCAGACTGTTTGGACCTCTTGACATTCTGCTGCTGTCAACATCGTTCTGTTCTTTCATTTCAACCGGGATGAAGAGTTTTCCACCTTTTCTGCCCTGTTATGAGTGTCATTTGCTGAGACAGTTCTTCCACAGGAAATTCTAAGACATTCATGGTACTTGGGATGGATAGTGTTTAACATTTTCAATGCACTGTTTTGTGTTTGTAATCCCAGTACGTGGAACCCAAGCAGATTTATTGGGTTTCTTTTAATCCATGTCTCAATAAATAGCTGCCCTAATTTAGCCTTTTTTTTCTCTCTCTCTCTCTTTTTTTTGGTTTAAAAATTTTTTTTAATGGATACATTATGATGTAGCCCTTTATTTTCTTATTTAACTGAGTTGAGGAAAAAATAAACAAAAGGGAAAATTATGAGCATAGGAATGAACTCCTTAAATATCAGATTGTTGTTCTGTTAGATGCTTATCGCCAACTTGGTTTACTTCCCTTATTCCTCAGATAAAAGGTAAGTTAACTTTCCATTCATGTTCATATTTGAAATCAGTGATTATTCAGAAATTGAAGCCACAACCCACACAGAGCAATCGTCTCTGCTGAATGCTGTATGAAGTGCACAAATATAGTTCAAACAGCTAGTCCCTACTGTTTTTAATGTGATGGAATTATCTTCAGCTGAAAATAAGAACATATGTATTAAATAATGTGTTATTAACTTATTTACTAATCTATTAAAAAAAAAAAAAAAAAATCACCAGGTCTGGATGAATTTCCTGTCTGATAAACTTTCATCAGTTATTTGCTACTTATGAAGAAAATCAGTTGTGTCTGAATGGATTTAAAGTCTAATATTGGAACTCCTCAACATTTTTAAGGACTGTCGGGGGAACAGAAAAAGACACCGCTTTATACCGTCTGCTGGTGTGCCTGTGAATATGATGTGGGGACTTGAAACAAACCCAGTCAGCCTGTCGACTGTGCTTCACTGTCTGCTTCTGGTGCCACACATTAAGATGATAATCACATATTATTTCTCCCATTTCTTGGGGGGTTTTTTAGTTTGTTTTTTTATTATTATTTTTTTTTATAATCTTTTGTGTACTTGTTCCAGAATTTATGTATTCTTATTTGTTGTTGAAGGAAAATGCATAAACAGTTTGGTAGAGAGAGAGAGAAATACAAATGGTGAATATGGGTGGTTGTGACTGGGAAGAGATGGTTGTTCTTCGACATTGTTGTTGAGCTTTATTGTGAAGATGTTCCCTTCATTGGTTTCTTACTTTGTAAAACATTGAAGCATGTGTTATCTTCACTGTAAATGATTACAGACAATGAGGAAGATGAAGGATGATATCTGTTCTTGTTGACTGGACAAAAGAATATAGAATATACAAACAGGTCAAGAGGTCTGAGTATGTCTGGGGTGTTTCTTTGTGATGAAGGGATGGGTGTCTCTGCAAATGTCTGCTTGTTATGACAGCTGGAAAACCATGTTTTTTGTTGCTTGCTTTGCAGTGACCCATTGTTTGTGCAGTATAGGTGGCATTACCATTACCCTCCCCACACCCCCTCACCCCCACTCCCCCGCCCCATGTTACTTGTCAAGAATTTTCAACACAACAGTATTGTCCAGGCTTGTCTATCGCTTTCCCAGTGCCAGCAGTCCTCAGGGAGCTATCAACATTGGGTTGCCGTGGGACTACACGCCAGATGAGACTCTGCACTTCTGAGTCACTTCAGTAGTCCAGTTCTGCTTCAGCAAGTGCAGAACGCTTCCTACTGAGCCCTATAATGATGGCAATACTTGCTTTGTTACAAACCCAGTGATCATCCTCCCTGGAGTGGAGAGAGCTACTGCGACATCACTTCAGGCCTCCTCCCCGAACCCCTCCACCCCACTCCCCAACACCCCCCATCCACCCAACGGTCCACATGGATCTGTCTTCACCAAATTTGTTGACAGAACTCACCACAAGTATGGCATGTGGAGTGATGACCTAGAGGTAATGCATCCGCCTAGGAAGCGAGAGAATCTGAGTGCGCTGATTCTAATCACAGCTCAGCCGCTGATTTTTCTCCCCCTCCACTACACCTTGAGTGGTGGTCTGCATACCAGTCATTCGGATGGAATGATAAACCGAGGTCCCGTGTGCAGCATGCACTTAGCACACGTAAAAGAACCCACGGCAACAAAAGGGTTGTTCCTGGCAAAATTCTGTAGAAAAATCCACTTCGATAGGAAAAACAAATAAAAAAAAAACTGCACGCAGGAAAAAATAAAAACAAGAGAGGCAAGGCCTTCAAGACTCACTTGTGATACACTATAAAAAAAAAAAAAAAAAGAAAAATCTAATCGTTAAAATGTGTTCTGTATTTGTTATTATAAAGCTTCGGGTTAAAAACCCCGCATGTTCGGGTGAGAAGAAACTGTCTTACCCATTACATTATCATGGCTCCTTAACTGACGTTCTAAAATTTAATATCTGAACATACCTTTTTAAAGGGTGATAAATCGATTCCGGTATTCGCAGTGAGAACGCTGTTTAAATCATATTATTTTGGTGTATCTTGGGCATTCAAAAAATCTTTAAGGGCGGTAAAGGAGACGTGGCTATCGCCGCAATCACGCTGCAACATTTAGCCGTTTTCTCTAGATCTAGATAAATGTACAAGTTTAGTTACACCCGCCGGGAATGTAGTACGACACGGTCAATTCAATTTCTCTTCTATGTTCATTCTAGTTTTAAAGTTTTAAAGTTGATATGAAAATTGAGTATTTTGTTAAACTAGAGCCAAGTACAAGTACTTTTAAACGTCGTATGAAGTGAAAAGGACTTCATTTTGAGAAAAGTCAAGACTGGAAATTTTTTCGTTTCATCAATTCAAGGGTATTAGCTCGCATGGTTTACAATTTTTAACTGTGAATTCCGACTGATTCTGTGGATATTTTTATGGCATTTTGGGGCATAGTCCAGTAAGTGATGAGGCGTTCACAAATCTTTCTCTGAATAAATATTTAACGGTCTCCTTCTCCAACTTTCCATCACATGTTATCGTGTATTGTCGATTGAATATAGGATTGAACAGGCAGGTCAACAACTTGAAACAAAATGGCGTCGTTTGCATTTGCGAAGAATATGAGCACGCGCTTTGAATGTGTATAAATATGTGTACGCAGTTGATTTTTGCCCATGACCTTCAGGGCTCAGCCAACAGATCTAGAAAGTAGTATTTTCCGAAAAAGACCACTTGGGCTAATGAACATAGTGAAAGCCCTGTACACTGAGAGTAAAACACACAAGCTTTTTATGTATTGAGTATAATTTCAAAATGTAATGTTTAAGATGAGAAAGATCAGTTTAAAGCAAATAAGTCCCCTAGCATTAATTACAGATTAATTTCCCTTTTTTACTATCTGCACCAAAACGTTTGCAAATGAATATAACTTCTTTGCTTAGCAAAAGAAGTTCCTGTTTGAACAAAAAATGATAAAAATGACTGCTCTTGTTGTGTCAGAATATCAGATCAAAGTGCCAAGTTTAGAGAATAAAAAATAAATAAATACAACAGTAAATGCAGTTTGCATATAATTTGGCTTCTTTTTTTTTCTTTTTTTTTTGTGCCCATCCCATAGGTGCAATACTGTTTTAAACAAGATGACTGGAAAGAACTGAATTTTTCCTATTTTTATGCCTAATTTGGTGTGAACTGACAAAGTGTTTGAGAAAATGTCAATGTTAAAGTTTACAATGGACACACACACACACTCACACACAACCGAACACGGGGTTAAAACATACTCACTTTGTTTCCCTGGGGAGACCAGTCCGGATTTCACACAGAGAAATCTGTTGTGATGAAAAGAAATATTAATACAAAAAATTAGAGTGAACTCGAAATTGATGTCACCATTAGAACAGGGCATGAAAGGCCACAGAATCTGGAACAACAGTTGATGAATGGTGATGATGATGATACTTTTGCTATGAAGGTCATTTGGGTTTTGGAGTATGCGACAAGGCTGTTCTCCATAATTTCTTCTTTTTTTTGATACACGCCCCAATGTCAACCATGTCTGAGAAATAAGACACCTGCAGTGTTGATCAGGAAATTAGAGCAACACTCTTAAAGATGCATATGTTGAGTGGATAGCCCTCGGCCTGTATAATCCAAGTCTTCCCATTTTAGCCCATAGCCCATTGAACTTTGGAAAGCAACTTGCACATGCCAAACACCGCAGTAGTACATACATCTGATGGGGCTTGAACTGGCATCCTCCCAGTTGTCAGATCACAATGCTAACCACTTTAGCATGGTAGCAGGGGGAAACTTTTGGTGTCAGTTTTGATAATAACAGCTGTTCTGCTGTGCATGGAGACCCTGTGTGTTTCAGTCTTCGTTACCTTCAAATTCAGCAGTCGCAGCTGTTCAACTGCTGCAGCTGTTCAGAAGAGGCAGGCCAGAAAGTCACAGGCAAACAAGCTCCCTGACAATGATATGCCTGTCTTTGTCTGCCCCAACTGTCAGCAAACATTTCATGCGCAGATTGGACTATTCAGCCATCTGCGCATTCACAGATAGATTCATGAGCATCCTCCCCCCCCCCCCCCCACCACCCTCCCTCCATCCCCCAGCTGGATGACAACGATGGTCATCATCGATCTCGATGGACACACCACCACCTTCAAATTCAAGGCTGCTTACCACTGTCTGTCTTTTCCTCAGCAACAAGGTGATAGAAGCGTGGGAAAGAGGATTCTTCATAGCTGCTCTTGTGTATTCAAGCCATGCACAAAAGGGTGTTGTGTTACTTTTTTTTTTTCAACAATCTTAATGGATTATCATGAAAATTACTAGAAATGTCACATGGCTCATCACATTTGTTTCACAACAGACACACATATGAACAAGAATACTTTTGTGTAACATTTTATTTCAAGTTGTAAAAAAAAGAAGAAAAAAAAGGGAAAAATCAAGTCAGCTGATACATAATGTTACTATATACATCAATATAAACTTCCCAAACAAGTGTGCAGAAAGCAAGCAAAATATTGATTCAAGGAGGCAGTGGCCTTATCTGCATGGGTTCAAATTTAATGCTTTACCATGCTGTCATAGATTCACAGAAAACTGCATTTTCTATATTTATAAGAAAAAAACAACAACAAAAAGCAATAACAATGAACAAACCCAATAATAATAATATATGCAGATAAAAACACCTCTTGCCCAGGTAACGATATTTAAATTTCAGACTAGGGGTTATCCATATGGTCACTTAGTTCACAAGACCTAATTAATGAATATAAATTTCATGTTGATAGATGATTTCCAAAATAAAGGAACCTGATGAACAAGGACTGTCACATAATTATCTGTAAATTATCCTTTCCCAAAAAGATGAAAATGAACAAAGACTGAAGGGAACAAGATCAACCAAATTGATATTTAGTTTGAAACTGGCGGCATTTGTATCCCAGCCATAAAATAAATGGATCACAGAACAAAATACGTAAGTACATACCAATGTAATGTACATAAAAGACAGACTATGTATGTATATTCTTACAAAATGACATTATCTTCATACAAAAAAGGATGGGGGTGGGGGGGGTGGGGCATCTTACAGCAGTGATGTGAAAAATGAGAGGCTGACATTTTTTATGAGAAAATTAAGGATTTATGCATAAAAGCCATAAACAAACAAACAAACAAAAATCAACATAAATTAGAATAACAGTAACAGAAAAAATAAAGCAAAATTCGGTTACTGAGATAACAAACAAGGTTTTCATTTCACAAAAATTGTTCATTTGAAATGTGTATAATTGCCCTAGCACAGTTTCTTTTTCTTTTTCTTAAAAAAAAAAAAAAAAAAAAAAAAAAAAAAAAAATTATTCATGTATGTGCAAATACTTCACATCCCTGAAAAATGCAAACATACACATACACAAAAACATGGAGGAAAGATAGCCAGTTGAGATCAATTAAAGATTCTCTTTATATGTGTGCATGTGTGTGTACACTCATGTTTCTGTTTTTTTGTTGTTGTTTTTACAGAGAAACTCCTGATGATTGCATTAACCTTGAGACTCTTCCCAGTAATTCAACTACTGGCAATCATTTATATTCAGTTGAAATTTTTACAAAAAGAAGAAAAAAAAGAAGAAGAAGAGATCTGTTCGTAAGCTGTTATAGCTGTTTCAAATATGGTAAAACACTTCAAGTCTTGGTTACTCACACAGCTCTTGAAAAAGGCACAAGAGTATATATATAAATTCATCCATGCTTTCTGAAAACGCCACAATCAAGTGAATTTTTACACACAATTATATGCACATAAAAGATCCTTAATTTCATGCTGGTGTTTGATGGGTTTTTGTAGAATCAATCAAGTGAATTTTTACACACAATTATATGCACATAAAAGATCCTTAATTTCATGCTGGTGTTTGATGGGTTTTTGTAGAATCGCCAACACACAAAATGCAATACATAGTCTAATTAGCAACTTAAAATTGATCACACTTGTTAACGTGGACTCATGATTAGTGAAAAAAAAAGAGTGAACTGCAGCTCTCAAATGCAAAAGGCAATGAGAAGACTGTAAATTAGATTGTTTTACAGCTTTTTGAGTGTTTGACAGTTCTATACTGTAATTTTGATTGTTTTTGAGTGTTCTACAGTTCTGTTTTGTAATTTTGATTGTTGTTTTTTTCTTTTTTCAACACTTGCACTCATGCTAAAATGTGTAACGAGAATCACACAGGAAACTGCACATGTAATACATGTTGTTTATAAAACCCACATATCTCAAAACACTGTCAAAGTGACATAATACAAGAACTAAGAAAACTAACATGGAGAACATCAAAGTGGATGTGTCTGAAATGAATGGTTTTAGATATACTCAGCACCCTCTCACTGATATTTTTTCAAACACACACACTTTCACAGATGTGAACGCTCTAAACGTGCTAACACTTTTTCGTTAACTTACCAAACACATACACTTTCACCATTTTGTATACATTAACACAGTATCACTCTCTTGTCAACTTAAACACCCCCCTACCTACACACACACACACATATAATACATTCCTACTCATGCTGATGTACACACACACCCACACCCACACCCACACATGAAAACACACTTCTTCTGCGTTCCCCGTGATCATGGTCTCAGACTTGCAGTCCCATGCTGGAGATAAAGGTGGTGGTCTTGATGAGATCTTCTTTGGTGCCCCAGAGCTTTTCTGCCAGTGTGGCTCCATAGGGCCACTGCTGCGTCCGTGCATCTTGATACAGGGGGCAGGACTGCAGGATGTGCTCCGGGGTTTGTGGGCCTGTCTTACACAGGCAGTCAGGAGTGTGTGACAGCTTTATTCGGTACATGTGGTCTCGCAGGCGGCAGTGCCCCGTGCGTAGTCGGAATATGATTGTCGAAAACACACAAAAGTGCACAAATACTCATTCTCCAGCCCTCCACCCTACCATCCCTCTCACACTGACATACACATGCATGGTTAGAGAGACGTGCAACACACTGACTGTCAAGTACACACACAGACACACACTCATTACACACTGATTGTCAAGTACACACACAGACACACACTCTATTTCTACTTTATGACATCACTTTGTGGGAAGACGTAAAATTGAATAGAATCTACTCGCATACTTTTTTGTTTACACAAGTACACTCATACCATACTTTCTAGGGGAGGTACGCACCTACTCATGCCACATGAACTGGTGGAGGTAATACAACATAATTTGTTTTGGTTTACAAGTCATGCTTTCAAGCTCTCTTTAACATCCATTTCCATGTTCTATGAATTGTGCAGTGCCCACCTGACAAGTTGGGTTGCTCCTGAAGAAGCAGCACATTTTCTTTTTCCTGAAACTTGATTTCCTTTTAGCTGGTTTCTTCTTATCTCCACACATGGTTACATTTTCAGTCAAAGTAAACATCAAGACAAGAATATTAAAACGTTGATATGTAATTTCTTTTTGCAATGCACAGCTGAGAACAACACACAGCATCTCAGTCAACTTGGGCCCATAAATCACTGAAACATCGTTGCACACCTATAGATTTCAAGACAATGACAGCCTTCAAACAAGGTGTCTGCAGTCCATGTTTCCAGCAGGTGACGTGTGTATATCACAGTACAGAAATGATAGTCAACAGCAAGATTTCAGTCATTTAAAAAAAAAATTGAATAAACAAACACCTTCACACATACTTAAGCACATGCATGTGCATGTTATACATATATGTACACACACACACACACACACAAATTTCCACACACACATACTCACACACACACACACATGCTGAACACACCTGAACACACACACACACACACACACACACAAAATTAATACACTTATGTGTACCTGCATGTGTACATAGCCGTATTTGGAAATTGGCACATGCGTGCATGTGCACTGGTGTGCATGTTCACTATCAGTGTGGGTGGTTCATGTATACACATGTCTAAAAAGACAGTCTGTAAGTGTACAAGTTATATGTCTGTGTGTATATGTGCATGCCTGTCTGAGCAAAACATGTTACACACCAGGAATGCCTGTTTTGAAAAGTGACACAGCCTGTATTTATGCTTATGCACATATGATGTTGTGACCACAACACACTGCATGCACTGCTATATGTGTTAAGCTTGCTTGATAGTGGATACAGAACAGCCGCCCCTCCCCCCCCGCACCCCTCCTCCCATGCCCTGGCTGTCATTCACCAAACGTGGCCATTGGTCATGAGTGTTTTCTCTTTTGCACTGTCTTTGGTGACAACATTTCTTCAGCTCTCTGCAACATAAAAACAAAACATGTCGAGATGAGTACTTTCTTTCAGTCATGGATATTAGATATAATTAAGTTATAGGTGGGTGGAGGGGTGGCGGGGACAGGGGCGATTGGGGGGCGGGGGGGGGGGGGGGAAGGGGGGGGGGGCTATGTATTTTGAGTTACTCATCACTCTAAAGTCTCATACTCAATGAATCAGAATGTCAGTAGAGGGGCTACATATTTTGAGTTGCTCATCACTCTAAGAGTCTCATACACAAAGAATCAGAATTTCAGTAGAGGGGCTACATATTTTGAGCTGCTCATCACTCTAAAAGTCTCAAACACAAAGAATCAGAATTTCAGTAGAGGTGCTACATATTTTGAGTTGCTCATCGCTCTAAGATATTGAGTCTCATACACAAAGAATCAGAATTTCAGTTCCAGGTACATATCCATCAAGGCACTTAACTGAGCATATGCGCAAGCACAGTAGAATGTGTACACATGTAGAAAGGTGTTATAGCCACAATGAGTGTGTACACACATAGAAAGGTGTTACTGCCACAATCATGGTGATATTTTTACTGCACCTGAAAAGAGTTGTGGATTTCTGATAAGTGTTCATCTTTGTTCGTGGACTGCAACTCCCACGTTTAGTGCATGAGAGGGGACTTTGTGATAGTTGTTATATTCTCCTAATAGTCAAGTCATAGCGTGTATGTACCAGACATTAAGTAGTAATGTACTAAGTAGACAGACATTCAGTAGTAATGAAATGCGAAGTACTAAAAGTAGCCAGGCTGACTTGTGAGACTGATTATGAGTGACCAAAGACAGTGCCCGTGGCCGAGTGTCGTGGATGTTGTGCTGGCACAATGTAGATGACTAATGCACAAGATGATTGACCAGTAAAACTGCTAGGCTCAGAGTTTGAACTTGACTTTGAGTACCGAAATGTATTTTGCGACCGTTCGAACTTCTCAAGGTTTCAAACCTCAGTGCAAGAGAAAATGCGTCAGAATGTAGACACACAGTCACACAGTGGATCATCGATGGGCTGGTTAATCAATCACCACTCTACTATTATTTTGGACAGTCTTCACGTTTCGAAATTTCAACAAAAACATCGACTTGGGTGCTTAACAGGCAGCCGATCTGTAAGTTCTGACGAGAACATAAGCAATACCGGTACAAGACCACCTTATAAATACCATAAGTTTTATTTCAGCGGTATGTTTCCAATGTTCTCCTATGTATGTGTTGGTGTGTGTGGCAAAGTATGCAATGCAATGCACTTTGTAAATCGAATGGAAGTGCGAACGTGGCCTCTAATCGTCAGTGCTTTATGGGTCGGGGGGGAAAACAGGAGATGACACTATAGGCGGCCTAGACGCGAGAGCATCGGTTTCCCCTTCGAACTGGAGTTCGGAAGACTCACTGCACAGAGGGAGTCTACTCCCAATGTGGAGTGAGAATGTACACACACAAGCTGTTGTGCTGTGTACACGTGAATGAGTTCATGTATTTGCAGTCAGCCCTCCTGACTGCGAGTCGAGTCAATGGTTTGAAAGTAAACGGAACTATACGCTGCGCTCCGGCGCTCTGACAATGGCGCTCTGGCGCTGACAATGGCAATGGCGATAGCGCTTAGCGCTCTGACAATGGCAACTTGCCTCGTTGCCTCGTACCTGAGTCCGCCCCCAGGGCCTCGTCGCCAGCCTCTACTGCCGTCTCCCCAGCGAATGCAACTTCACATTCACTCTATATACCCCAGCAAGTCCCACACTTCACAAAGCACTGGTGTGTCCGTTAACACCCAGACCCTGCCATGCATGTGTAATTATTGCCCCAAAACAAACGTTCGCGTGTTGTGAAGACCTGCTGGCAGACACTGATACTGAGCTGAGGGTCGGATCCATGTTTTTGTGCGTTCTCTGGTCAATCTGGCGACACACATCACCGTAAAATTGATAAAATTCGACTTTTTCTCAAGTGTAGTGTTTGTTTTTAGAAAGTATCTATTTTTACCTTGACCAACCACCACTGCCCGTAGTTCCTTCCTCGAACAGTTTCAGTTTCCTCGAACAAAATATGACAACTTCACGCTCCCAAACAACATTATCCTCAAACGGCTGAATCCTGTAGCACTTACCTAATGCGACTTACCAAATGACATAACGTCGCATGCGATTTGGGTTTTTAGTCAATTGTATTTGAAACCGGAAGCGTTGCTATGACCACGTTGTTCAACGACTGTTTCAGCGAAGTTGATTTGAGAATGTTTTAGTTTTGTTATTAAATGTTTTAAACGTTGTCCGGCGTCCGTGTGCTGCTTCATTGGTGACCCCGACGTGAGTAGAATCTAATAGTGACCAGCTAATACCAGCTACGACCACTCGTATACTCACAAACTCATACAAATTACAATCATGTCCATGACAACAGAAGTAATTACATAACTTGCAGACGCCATCCGGCAACATACTTTATCTCAGACAGAAAAATTTCCTCCTCAACCACTTGTGGTAGCTGTCGCCTTCAAAGCACCCCCCTTTTGGACAACCAATGCATCAGCATGGTTTCTTCGTTTGGAAGCTGTTTTTGCTACCCACACACCTCCCATTGACAAAATTTCATCATGTGGTACAACTTCTCGACTCAAGATACATCCAGGCGTGTACAAGCGGTAATTGAACGCCCCCCAGACACCCAAAAGTATGAAACACTCAAGGCAGCTCTACTCAAAGCTTTTGAGTCCACACAACTACAGAAAGATACTGCCCTTCTGCAAATCCAAGGTCTGGGAGACAAACGACCGTCAGAATTATTACAGTACATGCAAACGATGAATTCCAACCCAGAGACTCTCTTCAGAGCTCTTTTTCTGAATCAACTGCCACCAGAAGTCCGAAAGATTCTTGCCCAGTCTCCAAACGAAGATCTTGAGGTTCTGGCCGAAAAGGCTGACCACATTTTGGAAGTGGATCTTCCAACTCCTGCATTTGTGGCAGCTACATCTAATCGACCACCAAAGAATTATTCTAGCACTGCTGCTTCAAATCCTTTCACTTTGTGCAAGTACCACGCACGATTCGGAACTGAAGCGAGACGCTGCGAAAACAAGGTTGGTGGACGACCCTGTGCAATGGCCCCACAACAACCTAAGTGGAAAAGAGATCAAAAACAGGCTGCTAACATTAGCTCCACCGAATCTCAGGACTTTTCAACAGCTACCTCAGTCAACATTAACACAATCATGGTAGCAGATGTTTTGTCAGGACGCAGTTTTCTGGTTGACACGGGGGCTGAGGAATCTGTTTTCCCTGCAAGTGTCGCAGAACGCAAAAAGACTCGAGGACCCAGTCTGATTGCTGCCAACGGCTCAGCCATTCATACTTATGGAAAAAGGAATATCCCATTACAATTAGGCCAGGGCGCATCGTTTGTTCAAAAGTTTTGGATCGCAGATGTGACTCAGCCAATCCTAGGCGCAGACTTTTTTGCTACCCAAAGACTGGCTATTGATCTTACCAACAGACGTCTGGTGTCCCTGGATGGAGATCTGGTGATTCCTGGACGACTGGCACGTTCGCAAGCAGGAAGAGGCATACACAAGATTCATTCCCGCTACGAAGCAATTGTAGAGGATTTTCCTGCACTCCTAGTACCTTCCTTCACAGAAAACAAGCATGGTGTACTCCACTACATCCCAACTACTGGTTCCCCTGTGCATGCACGTGCACGTCGCCTCGACCATGAGAAATTGACAGCTGCTAAGGCAGAGTTTGATGAAATGGAGCACCTAGGTATCGTCCGCCATTCATCTTCCCCTTGGTCATCACCACTGCACATGGTGAAGAAAAGCAATGGCTGCTGGCATCCCTGCGGAGATTATCGTCGACTCAATGATATAACTAGAGCTGACCGCTACCCCCTTCCCCACATCCAGGACCTGAATGTCAACCTTGCTGGAAAAATAATTTTTTCCAAAATTGACCTTGTTCGCGGCTACAACCAAATCCCAGTTGCACCACAGGATATTCCAAAAACAGCAGTCATCACCCCATTCGGCCTGTATGAGTTTCTGAAAATGCCGTTCGGTCTGAAAAATACAGCTCAGGCGTTTCAACGCCTCATGGATGGTGTTTTGAAGGACCTAGATTGCTGTTTTGTGTATCTCGATGACATTCTTGTTGCAAGGGATTCACCCTAACAACATGAGGCCGATCTACGCACCATTTTCAGCCTACTCACCTCCAACGGTTTAGTGGTCAATATCAAGAAATGCGTTTTTGGTCAATCTTCCCTGCATTTCCTTGGACATTTAGTCTCAGCAGCCGGGATTGAACCCCTGCCAGAAAAAGTTAGCGCAATTGTCGATCTTCCCACACCTTCTGATAAGAAAGCTCTTGAACGTTTTCTGGGAATGATGAATTTCTACCACAGATTTCTTCCAGGCATCGCAAAGCGCCTTGCACCTCTGACTGAGGCTCTCAAAGGTAAACCCAAGAAATTCACATGGACACCTGAATGTCAAGCTGCATTCCAGGAGGCCAAATCAGCACTGGCTTCTGTTGTTATGCTTCATCACCCCGACCCACAATCTGAAACAAAACTTTTGGTGGATGCATCAGACACTGCCATGGGAGCCGAACTGTCACAACAGGAGAATGGTGCCTGGAAACCCATTGCATTCTTCTCAAGGAAGCTCACACCAACCCAACAACGTTACTCAACGTTTGACCGTGAACTGTTGGCCATCTACAGTGCAATCCAGCATTTCCGCTACTTCCTGGAAGGAAAAACATTTACGGTGTTCACAGACCATAAACCACTAACTCATGCCCTGACAAGCAACACTGACAGATCCCCTCGCCAAGAACGTCAGCTTTGCTACATAGCCGAGTTCACAACTGACATCAGACACATCAGTGGGTCAGACAACATTGTACCTGATACACTCTCCAGGGCACCTGTGCCTGACCAGGAGCCACTGATTGCTAGCACATCATCAATCCCTGCTGTAGATCTTGCTCAAATGGCAGCGGCACAGCAAACCGATTCCAACGTTGCAGACTTACGCTCCAAACCAGGATCCCTACAACTAAAGGACATCACTCTGGATGGCACCCAAATTCTGTGTGATGTTTCTACTGGCCACCCCCGGCCGGTGGTACCTCCAGCATGGACAAAAACTGTATTTAATGTTTTGCACAACCTGTCTCACCCTGGACCCAAACCCACCACCCGCGCTATCTCAGCACGCTACATCTGGCCTGGACTCAAAAAGAATGTAAAGAACATGGTCAGGGCTTGTCATGAATGTCAGGCTAGCAAAATTGGCCGCCATACCAAAACTCCACTGTCCTCTTTTGACCCCCCTGATAGACGCTTTGGTGACATACACGTGGACCTTGTGGGACCCCTCCCTTCATCAGAAGACTGAAATTATCTGCTTACCATCATGGACAGATTCACAAGATGGCCAGAAGCTATCCCTCTCCCCAACGCAGAAGCTGTTACCTGTGCCAGAGCCTTATTGCGTACTTGGATCGCTCGATTCGGGGTCCCAAACACAATTACTTCAGACCAAGGCCGTCAGTTCACCAGTGCGCTGTGGCGAGAGCTGAATATGGTGCTCGGAATTAAACCCCAAACTATCACAGCATACCACCCCCAGGCCAAAGGCATGGTGGAAAGGTTTCATCGCAGCCTCAAAGCTGCTCTCAAAGCTCGCCTCAATGGACCATGCTGGATGGATGAACTACCGATCGTGATGCTTGGCATCCGGACAACGTGGAAAGAAGATCTTGATGCTGCTCCTGTTCTCTTCACTTATGGCACAAACCTCCGAGTGCCTGGCGATTTCCTTCCACCCCCATGTGCAGACAAAGTGTTCCCTTCCAGTACTTTCGTCCAAGAACTGCAAGAAAAACTTAGAAAACTTTCCCCTTCCCCCCCTTCCCAACATGGATCATCAGCGTCGTACATTCCCAAAAACTTGCAGTCAGCGGATCAGGTGTACCTTCGACGTGACGCACACAAGGGCCCATTAGTGAGACCTTACGATGGACCTTTCCCTGTATTGACCCGTGCTGAAAAACACTTTGACATTTTCAAAGATGGAAAGGCTGTTCGCGTGTCACTTGATCGACTCAAGCCTGCTTATTCCCCACAAACTTTTCCCAAAACCAATCAGGATTCCTGTGTGTCTGAACCACAGGACCCTCATGCTCCTCAGGGAGATCGCACTGCCAAAACGGGTGATGCTGCCGGATCTGATCGCGCTACCAGATCTGATGATGCACAAGGCAACATTCCAGCACCTGCCCAGTATCCTTTGTCAGATGCTCCGGCACCACAAGTTACAACTCGCACAGAAAGACTGGTGCAGAAGCCAAAGAAATATCGAACATTTTACCGACTCAGCCGAGTCTGAACATTACAACATAGAACAGGTCGAACAGACATTTTCTTGTTACCCTTATTAATGATACCTCAAAGACTCAACCAAGCTTATACTTTCCAAATGATATTGGACAGTTGTTAGCGAGTCTATCCATTATATTACTTGTTTTATTTTGGTACGTTTGCATTCAACGCAGTGCGCCGTTCTGGGGGGAGCCCTGTAGCACTTACCTAATGCGACTTACCAAATGACATAACGTCGCATGCGATTTGGGTTTTTAGTCAATTGTATTTGAAACCGGAAGCGTTGCTATGACCACGTTGTTCAACGACTGTTTTAGCGAAGTTGATTTGAGAATGTTTTAGTTTTGTTATTAAATGTTTTAAACGTTGTCCGGCGTCCGTATGCTGCTTCAATCCGAAATGGCTGAGCGGTGCGTATGCAGAGGTCTTCCTGTTTACAGCAGTTACTGTTGTGGAAGGACTGCATCAGTCCACTTTTTAACTTATTTGTTTTGGTATGGCATTGTGTCTGAGACGTTGGAATGTTGAAGAAATGCTTTAGGAAACTGAAATAAAGGTTTGGAGATCATTCATCCTTCACAGGTTTCTTCGGCAGCTTGCATAGACGATATGAAGCGTGGTCTTCAGTGACGAAATATGTATCTCTTGCTTGCTGAAACACCTGAAGGCAAAGCAATGAAAATTATAAAACTTGAACAGTCTAGTTTCTTTCCATTACGTTTATCCCGGCAGAATAAAAACAGTGTTCTTAAATACGCCACTACCGGGCCTGTGTTGTCTGACTGAGGCAGAATTATCATATCATATCATATCAAGGCGTGCAGGCCTGACGAGGCCTTTTGCCGCTTGATGTGGGGAAGAAAAAGAGAGTCCCCACATATGTCTGATGCATTTTTCAACATTGAGTGCGCAATGCTTGAAAAATCAATAAATATATAAATAAATTGATGTTGAGTCCGTCCGTGAACAACACTGAAGCATGTGAAGCTGACAATGTTTTGTGCCAACACACACAAGCGCGCGCACGCACACACGTGAACGTGCACACACACGTACACACGCAAAACAACAACAACAAAAAAACAACAACCAAAAACAAAACGCGTGTGCCAAGTTATAAATTGCGTGCACACACACACACACACAGAAGAAAATTGTAGATATGTAAATCAATGACAAAATCAAAGCACAATTTGATTCAAAAGATAAATTTTGCGTTTGAGGGCTCTGAAAAGTATGTATCTTGAAAGTCATGATAGTGCTACAGTTGTGTATATGTGTAAACTATGTGGCAGAGAAAGAGCAATAATTGCCGTGTGCATAATTTATATATGTTATTAATGAAGTATCCATATTCTCATGAATACAATAAAATGATATAACATGATTATTAATCAGTCCTGAAATGGCATATAATTGTCAAGTGGACTAAATGAAATTAAAGGTGGTGGTATCTGAAATTATCACTGCTAGTACTAAGGGTGTCTTTGGTTAAAACTGATGATGTCAGGATGATGCTCAGTTTTAGGTATTTTAGGAATTTTACAAATTTTCATTTAATTTCATATTGCTTTGAGTACTGCTAACCTCGCAAGACCACATGAGGGCTTTTATGCCTTCCTTTAAGTTCCTTGCCTTAACAAATAATTCAGAATCTTCACCTGATGTCAATGAATAGATAATATGAAAAGAAATATTGTAAATTCTGAATATTTACACCATATTTATCTCACAGATTTTCCCATTGATTATAATTTTCTTCTTCAATTTGCTGATCATCTGCTGATCCACCATTTCACCCCCATATCCTCTTTTTTTCCCCACTTGTGGTCAGGAATGAGAATCATCAGCAACTTTAACAACAACAACAACAACAACAAAAGTGAATGTTTCATACATAACTTACAATTTATTGAGAGCCCCTACAGCCAGATGGTAACTTTAATTTTTATCAGTATTTCAGTGATTTTGGCCTACTTTGGATTGAAGAGTTTTCCAATCCCAAAACATTTATATTGATCTGCTCTTTTGCAACTAATCTGTGCAACCTTTTAGGTGCAGGGTGAATAGTACACACTACTACCTGTTTTATTTATTCTCTGTCCACAAAGGCTACAGGAAGGGCAAAATTTTCTCCCTATCTTTCTGAATAAGACCAATGTATGAGCCATTTACAAATTCAAAAAATGTTTTTGTTATTGCTCCTCCATAAGTACAGAGAACCTGTGATATTGTCATGAACACAAATATATGATGATTGACAAAGTTTTTAACTAATCCATACCCAATGTCAAAGTAAATCATGCTAAAAAAAAATGTAACAGTGAATGTCAAAAGTCCATTTTTTCCTCTGTGTACTATGAATTTGAGAAATATCCAAGATAATATTTAGGGAGCTTAATCAATATGTCTACTCAATTTTCAAAACTGGGTAAACATTTAATTTTAAACAATATATTATATCCATGAAAATACTGCAGACAGGCTTATTTGCTTATGATGTTAACTCTCTCCATACGAATGGCGAAAGAGACGACGTTAACAGCGTTTCACCCCAATTACCACCATCAAAATATTGCAAGCGGAAGGCTCTTATACTGAAGAGTTGAATGTTGACAAAGAATACCACAATTCTGACGACAGAAGCTAAAGGTTGGGTCATTGAGACACCCACTGGACATCCGAGGGGTCTGTGTAGAGGAGAAGAGAGGACTGGCCGTACTGAGTGAGTTAATGCTTGACTGATCTTGGCTGTTTTACAGTGGATGCAGTGCAGTGTGTCTTAAAACAGCTTTAAGCATTTCACACACACACACACACACACACACAGAGGAACACACACACACCTCATCCTGTCATCCCTCTTTTGCCTCAGCCTCTCTCTCTCTCAACACACACACACACACACACACACACACACACACAGAGCTGTGCATATTTTTGATAATCATTATTATCACTTTTATGTCAAAGCAGAGAGGACTTTTACATCCCCCAAGATAGAGGTACATTTTGTGGTAAAACCAAAGCAAAACTGTCCATTTTGACAGGGATTCATCAGTCAGTCTTTAGAACTCCCTGGTGAAATGGGCTATAGTTTGAAGATAATGTTGAGCAAATTTATTACCATTTTAACCCCCTCCTCACTTTTCCCTTTTACCACCAATCCCTGCTGTTAATTGTATTGTAGCATTAATGACAAAAGTTAGAACAATTATTGTTCCAAAGATTCCCTTTAAATACTACTCAGCTACACCAAGTGTGTTTGTGTGCTTGCATGAGACAGACAGACAGACAGAGAGAGAGAGAGAGAGAGAGAGTGTGTGTAAGGTATATTTTATTATTTTTTTATTGATATTTGCAGTGTGTATTTTTATATCCAAAGTTTTCTTGTATGTCTTCATGTGCTGTTGTCTGTCATTAATAGTGTTATGCACTATTGTATTTATGTATTGTTTCATGGGAATTACTTTGGTCACACTGGGTAGTTTGCACCTTATAAATGCTATTATTACTATTTTTATACTGCTACTACTACTTTTTTTTTTTTTAATCATTATTAGTATTATTATTATTGTCATTCTTCTTCTTATTATTATTAATGCTTTTATTATTATCTTTAAATTTTGTTGTTGTTTTTGTTATTCTCCAATTTGGGAAAATTAAGTAAAAGATTTAAATATCACTAAGTCAGACACTTTGTAGCACCACTGTGAAATAAACCAGCAGTAGCTTGGGTGTGAATTTTATCTGATTTGTAAATTTCAATGAAAACTGAGCTCCCTATTACATTAAAATGTATAGTGTTTGTAATATGCATGCATGCATGCATGCACGCGCGCATGTGTGTATGTGTGTGTGTGTGGGTGTGTGTGCGTGCGCATGCGCTCTAGTATCATTTATTCCTTTGTAGACATCATGCTCATAGTTCATTTAGGCATGATGATAAACTTTGGTAAACATAACTTTTCCTAGAACTGACTTTCATTGACATATCCCTAAAACTGGGCTAACATAATATTGTGTAATTAAAGTATTATCACTAATTTCAGAAACCTGATTAGACTATAGATAAAGACATACTTTATATTTTATTTTA
>NC_134881.1:25072278-25082278 GCF_041734735.1 Babylonia areolata
GGATAGCAGAAGCCTGTATCACAGTGTGTGTAAGAAAAACAAAAACAAACAAAAATGAATAAAAAGTATTGTTTCAGTGCTCAAGTTATCGTCAGTTGAGCACTGAGCAATAACAGACACAGTAGAAGACAAGAGGGATGGGAGAGAGAGAGAGAGAGAGAGACAGACAGACAGACAGACAGACAGAGGGGTGGTTCGGTGAGCCCGTCCGAATACATAAATCGTTCCCACTTCCAGATTTGGGACCTGTCTCACTCTCTGATAAACAGGACATAATAACTGGGTATAAAGGAAGAGAACCCCCCATACATACTACACGCAAGTGCACACACACACACGCACGTGCACACATACGCACGTGCACATACACACACGCACGCACATACGCGCGCGCACATACACACACGCGCGCTAGCACGGGTGGGCTACAACCTGAAAATAGATCCACACTTGTGGGCTGCTGTCTGTCAATAAAACCACGGGGAACTTCGTGTTCGGGGGTGGCACGGGTAGAGAGTGAGAGGGAGGAGGAGCAGTAAAAACACTGAGATCTCTCTCTCTATATATATATATTGAGACTATAATTTATATGCCTATGGGTACAGAGCGCACTGGAAAGCAGCTTCATAAGTTAATGAATGCCACGAATCTGGAAATAACCCGAAACCGTCGGTCAGGCTTGAGAGATTTCCTATCCAAATTATGTTCTTATATGTCATCTATTTCTTCAGTGACTTGCTGCCTTTTGTGTTTGCCTGTGTGCATATGTCGTATATATATATATATATATATATATATATATATATATATATGTTCATTTACCTTTTTTTTCTTCTTTTTTTTCTCAAGGCCTGACTAAGCGCGTTGAGTTTCGCTGCTGGTCAAGCATCTGCTTGGCAGATGTGGTGTTGCGTTTATAGATTTGTCCGAACCCAGTGACGCCTCCTTGATCTACTGATACTGATACCGATACTGCCTAAGCATCTGTGTGACGAACATTTTTCAGACTGTAATGATTTGTATTATATTTCAGGCTATGCAAAGAGGTTGATATGGGAGTTTTATTTCCGTTGATACTGTGAAATTAAGTGGTGCACGTTCAGTTACGCGCAAACATAAAGGCAAGTGGAAAGCATTCTTCGGTTTTTACCTGTATTTTTCAGCTGTGTGAGTAGCTTATTGTATCGGTTCGTCAGTCAACACTAATTGTTTCTTGATGGTAAAACACACACACGCGCGCACACACACAAACGCACGAGCTCGAACGCACGTACGTACATACACGCACGCATACACACACACACATACACAACACAACACGCGACAACCCTCCACCACCCCACAACACACAAGACCCCCCTAACCACCCCACAACACACACACACACACACACACACACACACACACACACACACACACACAACACGCCAACAACCCTCCACCACACCACAACACACAAGACCCCCCCCAAACCCCCCACACACTCCACACACCAACCCCCACACACACCAACCACACACGCCACCCACCAACCCCCCCCCCCCACACCACACACACTCCACCCCATAACCCCCACACACACCACACACACGCCACCCACCAACCCCCACACACACCACACACACGCCACCCACCAACCCCCCCACACACACTACACACACTCCACACACCAACCCTCACACACACACACACACTCGACACCATAACCCCACGCACACTACCCACCACCACACACCAACAACCCCCCCCCCCCCCACACCACACACTACACACACGGGCCTCCCCCCCCCCCCACAACACCACCACCCACACACACGCCACCCACCAACCTCCCCACACACACTACACACAACGCCCCCCCCCCCCACCCCCTCCACCACACACACCACACAACACCACACCCACCCACCAACCCCCTCCCCGCCCCCCCCCACACACACTACACACACGCCCCAACCCCGCCCCCCCCACGACACACACACTACAACACACGCCACCAACCAACCCCCAACACCACAACCACCACACCATGACAACCCACCAACCCCACCCACACACTACACAACATGCCACCCACCCCCCCCCCACCACACACAACACACATGCCACCCACCAAATCCCACCTCCCCTCACCACACGCGCCCCCTCCCCCTCCCGCACCTCCACACACACGTCACCCACCAACCAATCCCCCCTACACACACCACACACGCCACCCACCAACTCAATTGCAAAAATGGTGTAATCCAGCTGCTGTTTCTGGAGGAAGGGGTGCATGTTTCGGAGGAAGATCTTCAGGTGCACACGGCGGTCTCTGTAGGGGATGATAATGGCCAGCTTCTGGTTGGGTCGGCAGGTAGGGGGGCTGTACCTCCCCCCGGGCTGCAGCATGGAAAAGGTTTCCTCCAGCTGTCGGAATGACGGGGGAGGCTTCATGTTCACCTTCACCGGGCCCCCTGGGAAAAAGGTACCAGACATTTTAGTTAGTATAGTACGTGTTATGTTGTTATGCTCCTGCTGGTACTGATGGTGTGGTCACAGTCGGACACGACTGACTGTCATACATACACCATTCATTGTTATTGTCCACGAACATACATCATGCATGCATTGTTATTGTCCACGAACATACATGCATTGTTATTGTCCATGAACATACATCATGCACTGTTATTGTCCACGAACCTTGTGAACATTAACAGTATTTTTGTTTGTTTGTTTGTTTGCTTGTTTTTGTTTTTCCCCCAGAATACATGCATACTGATGAAAGATCAAAATAAAATAAAATAAAATGTATACAAAGATCCAGATTTGAAATATTTTTTGTTTGTTTGTTTATTTGAAATCTTTGGGTTATCTTATTAGACATAGATCTAGATGGAGATTACCAATAAATAGTCCATTTCTTGTTGAAAGTGATTGTTTCTGGTTGGCTGTTTCACTACAGCCCTCCTGAATGATTGCTGGTTGTTGTTTTTTTTTTCTTTGTCTTTTTTTTCAACAGTATCATTGTCGTAAATTATATTCATTTCCAAGGCCTATCGGCCTTAGCTTTGGCTGTGCAATAATGTCATGATTTCGAAAGCTCGGCGATCGTTCGAGTCCTTGCCGGCTTATTCTGTTAAAACAACAACAAACAAACAAATAAAAACGAAAGTTTACCCTTTCGTGAAAATAATCTACCTAAAAAGTCTTCTTCATTTATATTTCCATGTTCTGTTGAAAACCTGACTTCACATTACGCTCTTTACACCCCAGTCCTCCAGCCCTAAAAAAAAGAGAGAACAAACAGGGAAAAAACGGACAAAATCTCAGTACCCGAAAAACAAAACTCACTTAATCCAGGAGGCACCAGCGGACAGGGAGGTAACAACAGCCGTGCTTGCACCGTCGTCGTCGACGTGGTCATCTGCCCAGCGTCCACCTCCTCCCCCTGACCAACGCCGTCACCACCCTCACCACCACCACCACGAGGTCTCATCACCTCTCTCTGGAACTCGGCAAAGGTGAGGCTGCCGTCCTTGTGCCAGTGGACTCGCTGTAGGTAGGTGCCCCCGCTGTAGCCCAGGTAGACTGCCAGGGACAGCAAGGACTCCGCAGCGCACAGTAGCAGCAGAAACACCACGACGAAGCGCAGAGTCCTTCTGATGGGCGTCATCAGTCTGTGGCACTGCACGCGCGTGTTGAGGTAGGTCCTGGAGACGGTGAGGCTTTGGTGGAAGTGATTCATGTCGTTGTCGATGTCGTTGTTGCTGCTGTTGTTATCGTTGTTGTTGTTTTCGGTGGAACAGTCTCTCCCTTGTGGTTGATTTCGACGTTGGTGAGATGAATAGGACTGACGGGGAGGAAAGGATTTGCTTGTTCGAATATTAAGGCCTTGGAAGTGCGGTCAGCGTGACAGAGGGTGGTTAAGACGTACGTATATTGTTACAGCTGAAAAAGACAAGAAAATAATAAGCATTTTTAAATCTGGAAAAAAAGGTAATATATATATATATATATATATATATATAGAGAGAGAGAGAGAGAGAGAGACAGACAGACAGACAGACAGAAGGTGGGAGGTGAGCCAGAGAGAAAGGGATAGGAGTGAGAGAGGGGAGGCAACACACGAACAGAGAGAGTGGGGTGGGAGGAGGGGTGGGGGCGCTAGAGAAACGTATGCACGACTGTTCATCCCGTCACGTCGTCGGAACAGTAAGGATTTTTGGGTACACACTCTACCATCATAACACACAAACCAAAAACACCCCAAAGCAATTCTGTTGATATTTTTCTGGACAAAATATTCTCAGCATTTTTTTTTAACAATTTCTCTACGTCAACGATGGTAAGTAAAATCCCCAGCAGCGTTTACCAATAACGTATCAAACCATTCAAAGCAAACCGAGTCAGACCACGAAGAGGCCCATCCGTGTTCCACCCTCTCTGGTGACAGACAACCGCAGCTAAATTTGTATTGTATTTGTATTTCTTTTTACCACAACAGAATTTTCTGTGTGAAATTCGGGCTGCTCTCCCCTGGGAGAGTCCGTCGCTGCACTACAGCGCCACCCATTTTTTGTATTTTTTCCAGCGTGCAGTTTTATTTGTTTTTCCTATCGAAGTGGATTTTTCTTCAGAATTTTGCCATGAACAACCCTTTTGTTGCCTGTGGGTTCTTTTACGTGCGCTAAGTGCATGCTGCACACGGGATCTCGGTTTATCGTCTCATCCGAATGACTAGCGTCCAGACCACCACTCAAGGTCTAATGAAGGGGGATAAAATATCGGCGGCTGAGCCGGTGATTCGAACCAGCGCGCTCAGATTCTCTCGCTTCCTAGGCGGACGCGTTACCTCTAGGCCACCACTCCATCAACCGAGGTCGTATCTGTCTTTCTTAAATACAATTATCTCTGTCGTACGACAGTGCCCGTTTCCAAAAAAACACGATGATATCACTGTCCATCAACACCAAAACTCTGATTATGACCCAACACGTTTGTTTTCCAGCACGACACTGTTGCACGAAAATCCCTACGAACCCATGTGTAGGCCCACATAGGCAGGCCTTTAACCCTTTCACCGCCAGTCAATTTAGAGTACAAAATTCCCGTGTGGTATAAACAGAGAAAAGACAGTGGCTAAGAACAGCTGGGGATTCCCCCCTGCGATGAAAAGAAAATATGGCCTATCCTACCACCGAACATTTAGAGCAGTAGGTTCATGGATAACAGACCAATGAATGGTCACCTTTCAGTGACATGGGTCCTCTACCACGCCTGTGCATAAATGCGAGGTTGGCGGTGAAAGGGTTAAAGTAGGCCACAGTGTCTGTAGTCATTTATGAAGACAACCCGTGGACATCTATATTGTTTTTGTCAACTCTCTCTCTCTCTCTCTCTGTACGAAAGTTTTCAAAGCTTGAAGAATCACATTTCACATCGTGACTTATCTAATCTGTAATCCAGACCGTATTATAACCCCAGTGTGGAATCAGATTGACAAGAAAGGCTGACCTCCTTAGTTTCCACCAGACTCTGCCTCGTGTTGTACATCGGAGCGAGCTGCGCTGGAACCGTATCAGACGCTAGCATCACACTGCACCACTGCACAGCACGGGGAATACTGGTCTTGTCATAACACATCTGAGCACACCGCAATGTTCTAGTTCAGAACTCCTCAGTCCAGCAGTTACGAATCAGACTATATATAGATCGCACGAAATTATGCCCCCTTCTTGTTTTGTTTTTTACGTTTTTGTTGTTGTTTACCCCCCTTGCTATGAACAATGAACAATGGGTTGTCGGTGGAGACTTTAACGCCCATGCTCCCTTTTGGGGAAAAGAAATTGTCAGTCGATCACTAATTCTCGTCTGGTTGAAAATCTAGTAGAGTCTATATCTTTTAAATGATGGCAGTATGACAAGAATTCCTGATGTATCAAGCCACAAGGCTACATCAATTGATTTGACATAATAACAATCATCATTATGATAGAAATGATAATAATCCAAATAATAATAATATTATAATTTATTTTCAGTCTAATAATTATCATCATCTTAGATGAACAGACTATAAATAAAAAAAACCGAAACGATCCTGCTTAAGATGGAATTCTTCGTTTCCAACACATAGCTTTCGGTTCGGCAAATACCCGTTTCTTTTCTTTTCTTTTTTTGTTTTTTTTTGGTTTTGTTTTTTGGATATAATTTTATTTTATTTTATTTTTTAAACTTAAAAAAAAAATTCCCATTTTTCTAACACATAGACAATTGACAAGACGACATAAATGAATAAAATACAAATACTGGGAAAGGAG
The DNA here is from genome assembly GCF_041734735.1 of Babylonia areolata. Classification (NCBI taxonomy): domain Eukaryota; kingdom Metazoa; phylum Mollusca; class Gastropoda; order Neogastropoda; family Buccinidae; genus Babylonia; species Babylonia areolata. Next base: position 25,078,584 of record NC_134881.1, read on the forward strand.
AAAAGACAAATTGGACAAAAACATAACAACAGCGGGAAAAAAACAAACAAACAAACAAAAAACCCGACATAAGTGTCATATATAATATTCTAAGCATAACAACTGAGAATGGTTGTATAAGTCATTTGAATAAGTTTTCAAATACAAAAATAGATATCCATATCCCTCAAAGTCTATCATCCATATATATATATATATATATATATATATATATAGATAGATAGATAGATAGATATACCCGTTTCTGCTGGTGTACAAAAATATGATCTGGTCGATATATGTAAGTACCAGAGATCCCCCTCCCCTGAAAATCACCACAATACCCAGAGACCTGTGACATCACCACCACGACTCACAACAAATGGTCTCTCGTATTGCTGCCAACCAGTGGGCCTACACAGCCGGTTTGTCCCGCAGCTATAAGGTCTAAGGGCTTATAAAAATGAGCGTGGAGGGGGAGACAAAGCACCCTTTGAATGTCAGACGGACTTCCCACCCAGAGAAACACCCAGGACATACCCCCTAGAATAACTTGACCTTAACGCCGTCAGCCACTACGTCGTAAAACTCAACTCGACAGACCACATGGTTGCAAATAAACGCGTGTGTCTGCGTGTGCGTTGACCAGTGTGCTTTGTGTATCATTTGTGCATGGAGAGAGAGAGAGAGAGAGAGAGAGAGAGAGAAGGAGGTAGTGGTGGGGTGGGGGCAAGTGCTAGTATGACTCTGTGCTTGTATTTTGTGATGTGTGTGTGTGTGTGTGTGTGTGTGTGTGTGTGTGTGTGTGTGTGTGTGTAGTCTTCAGTTTAACATCTTCCACTTTAAGTGATATTAGACGGGGGAAAAAGGGGGGGGAATGGGGGGTGGGGAGAAGAGGGCGGGACGTGGTGGTGGGAACAGTATTGGGCAGAGGGTGAAGAATGGTGTGTGTGTGTGTGTGTGTGTGTGTGTGTGTGAGTGCTTGCAAGGAAACTTTCCTTACTATATGATGACATAATAAAGTCTAAAGTTGTCTTTTAAGCTCTTGGCTTCTACGCAAGACTTTTCGTCATGCATTACATTACCTTACATTGGTTGACTTACTTGTACAATTGTTGTTAAGCGTGGAATGCTTCTTACCATTATCTCTTCAGGTTTGGCGACAACCGTTGTTTTTTTTTCGTTTTTTTTTCTTTTTTTTTTTTTGATATCTCGATAACACACAGTCTCTGGCAAATGAAAAGTTGACAGAAGCTGCCCTCTTCTCATACAGGGTTTCATAATTTTGTTTACAAATCGCTGTTTTAGGGTTGTTGTTTTTGTGTGTGTGAGTTGTTTTTTGTTGGGTTTTTTTTTGCATTAACTTCTTTGTAAGAATGTGATGATTTTGAGAAGCGTGTGGGGAAATGTACCGAAATGTTTGCAATTTCCATTCACCTCAGAGGGGTTAAAAATTAAAAAAAAAAAAGAAAAAAAAGAAAAAGAGAGCCTCTTTTGAACTGGTGGAAACACGACGTGAAGTGAGATATGTAAGTAAAGACGACATGCCAACAGGATGGATGGGGGTGGGGGGCGGGGGGGTTGGGGGGGGGGGGGGGTAAGCTGGTTTCTGGCATTCTCTCCTCAATGCGCCCTTAGTGTTTCTTCAGTTCTTCTGTTTATTCGCTTAGAAGCCGCGTCTGCCGGTGGGTGGTAACGATGTTTTGGGTTTTGTCGGCGTCGCTCCGCAATAACTCTTGGCATGGAGTTTCGTCGCCCTGTCAGAGAGACTGCTTTATGTGGTGCTGCTGTGCACCGTATGCCGTGGAAAATCCCTGACAACCAGGGTGTACATGTTTATCACGTTTCTATAGACTCAGCTATGTATAAAATGGGATTTTAGATATTGTGTAGTATTGTATGGTATTGTATGGTATTGTATTGTGCTTTGCTGTGCTGTGCTTTGCTGTGCTGTGCTGTGCTGTGCTGTGCTGTGCTGAGCTGTGTTGTGTTACTTTTCTGTCGCAACAGTGTTTTCTGATTGAAATTTGTGCTGCTCTCTTCACAGAGAGAGTCCGTCATCACAGCCTGAAGCGTCAACCGTTTTTTTTTCTCTTTTTTTTCCCTGTCACATATAATCATATCCTATTTGTAACTCAAAAGTTCTGTCCGGGTGCTCGCGCGTCTCCACAGCAAAGCCCCCCCCCCCGCGCCCCCCCCGTTTTTTTTTGGTTTTTTTTCCTGTTAGATATGTCAGGTTAGGTTTGAAAAAGTCCTGAACGCTTCCACGCTATGATCACTGATTATCAGCAGTATACCTATATTCGACAATCAGTGGTGCATAACACTGCTTAATGGCAGTATATTCGATAATCAGTGGTGCATAACACTGCTTAACGGCAGTTATATTCGACAATCAGTGGTGCATAACACTGCTTAATGGCAGTTATATTCGACAATCAGTGGTGCATAACACTGCTTAATGGCAGTATATTCGATAATCAGTGGTGCATAACACTGCTTAACGGCAGTTATATTCGACAATCAGTGGTGCATAACACTGCTTTAAGGTAGAAAATTGGAGATTCAGTGGTTCATAACAAATATCATAGAATTGGGAATCAGTGAAATAACCAACGCCCAATATCGTGATGCATTGGCTCTGACGTTCGTGGTTGGTCCCGTGAGTTGGCGTTTACAGTTTTAGCCACATGGTTCCATGACAAGTGCCTACCTAACGAATCTGAAGCTGAATAAGATTTCAGAACTCCACACTGAATTGTAACGTTGATTGCTTTCACTCATTTCTCCGCACTGTTTCCATTCACTGCCCTCTCATCTTTCTTTCAACTGCACCGTCGTCCTCAGGATCTCAACAAGCCAACGGTGCAACCGAACTACGCCTGTTCATAAACGAACCAACACATACCAACAGGTCCATAATGCAGGTATACCTGCAAATGATAATAATAAGCCTAATAATACGAAGGCGTCAGTACAACAATCGAACAAATCTACCTACCTGTGTTCACATTGTAAGCAGTGAGTGCTCAAGAGTCTTATCAAACACACTTCCACACAGTCAAACGTGATGACGCCTTCAGGTTAGAGATTCGATTTGATTCACTCCAGCCAGAACAGTGACGTAAATCGACCCAGACAAAGCGAAGGGCCCACCCTCTCCCCCCCCAACACCCGTCTGGTGACCTGCTGTCCAGACGGGGATACAGTGGATACAAATACCCGAGGGCCGCCCCGATAACAGATCTTGCCAGCTTAGGGTACGTACGACTTCGCTTATCTCCAACGCTTCCGCGCGTTTAGCGGAACTTTTCATTCATTCCTACACAGTTTCTGCGACTCGTTGCTTGAAATGGTCGGAAATTCAAACTCACCACAGTGGCAACAGGAATTCCTTTATATCCATGTATGTAAAGTCCCATATTAGCAGGATTGAATAATAATAATAATAAATATTATTATTATTATTATCATCATCATCATTAGTAGTACTAGTATTAGTAGTATTATCTTTTTTTTTTCAAGGCCTGACTAAGCGCGTTGGGCTACGCTGCTGGTCAGGCATCTGCTTGGCAGATGTGGTGTGGAGTATATGGATTTGTCCGAACGCAGTGACGCCTCCTTGAGCTACTGAAACTGTCATATGTTACCGCTGATATATCTTTACCTCTCCTCACCCCCGCTCTACTCCCTATGATTGTAGACACTTAAGTGGA
>NC_134881.1:25087278-25094778 GCF_041734735.1 Babylonia areolata
GTGTGTGTGTGTGTGTGTGTGTGATTGACTGTGTGTGTGTGTGTGTGTGTGTGTGTGTGTGAGATTGACTCTGTGTGTGTGTGTGTGTGTGTGTGTGTGTGTGTGTGTGTGTGTGTGTGTGTGTGTGTGTGTGTTCACGTCATCAGTAATTCTGGCTATGCCAACGTCTTCCGAAAGATGAGCAGTAGAAAAGAAAAAGAAAGAAAGAAAGAAAGAAAAAAAGAAGGCCGTATTTCCATATGCCGATGTTAAGAGCACTTTTGGTCAAACCTGCTTTCTTTTACAAGTTTGTAAAAAAAATTGTTCTTCGATTATGGAGGTCCGAATAACACGTTACAAACATGAATTAATCACTGCCTGCCTCTTTAAACAAGGGGCAAAATCGTTTTATCGTTTAATCTTTACTAAAACAAAAACAAAAACAAACAACAACATAAAACAATGTAGCAAAGCCTAATAATAGAAGGGTATAGTATTCTCGAGTTAAAAAAACAAACAAACAAACAAAAAACAATGTAGCAAAGCCTAATAATAGAAGGGTATAGTATTCTCGAGTTAAAAAAGCCCAACCAAACAAAACGAAACATCACAGATGTAGATGCCTTCCCACAAGGAAAATCATGAAAACAGATTTCTCCCAGTGTGACTCACCATTCAGGTGCACAATCTGGGTGTCACGACCAACGGGTGCCTCGTATCACCCGGTCTGTTTCATTCCATTAGCCTATTTTCTTACGTGTGTTGAGCCTACATCTCTCTCTCTCTCTCATCCTTGAATAAAAAACGCTTTGAGTTCTCTCTCTCTCTCTCTCTCTCTCTCTCTCTCTCTCTCTCTAAGCCTTGAATAAAAAAAAAAAACGTTTTGAGTTCTGTCTGTCTGTCTGTCTGTCTGTCTGTCTGTCTGTCTGTCTCTCTCTCTCTCTCTCTCTCTCTCTCTCTCTCTCTCTCTCTAAGCCTTGAATAAAAAAAGAAAAACGGTTTGAGTTCTCTCTCTCTCTAAGCCTTGAATAAAAAACGTTTTGAGTTCTCTCTCTCTCTCTCTCTCTAAGCCTTGAATAAAAAAAAACGTTTTGATTTCTCTCTCTCTCTCTCTAATCCGGGAATAAAAAACGTCATATACATATATATATATATATATATATATATATATATATATGTGTGTGTGTGTGTGTGTGTGTGTGTGTGTGTGTATTCTCTCTCTCTCTCTCTCATCCTGGAAAAAAAAAGTTTTGTGTTCTCTCTCTCTCTCTCTCTCTCATCCTTGAATAAACAATTTTTTTCAGTTCTCTGTCTCTCTCTCTCATCCTTGAATAAAAAACGATTTGAGTTCTCTCTCTCTCTCTCTCTAACCCTTAAATAAAAAACGATTTGAGTTTCTCTCTCTCTCTCTCTCTCTAATCCTTGAATAAAAACGATTTGAGTTCTCTCTCCTCTCTCTCTCTCTGTGTAGGCACATGTGTGGGGGTGGGGGTGGGCTTGTGTGAATGTGTTGTTTTATTACTTTTTTACAATGCTGCTGATGATGATGATTATTATTATTCGTAGTAGTATTAGTAGTATTTACAAAATTTATTATTGTTGTGTCGTTATCGTTATCGTCGTTACTGCTGTCGCAAGGACAGACTAGAAGAGTAGGCAATGCCTAAAATCTTTATCCTCCAGTAATAAAGTTTTCACTGGATCTCTCTCTCTCTCTCTCTCTCTCTCTCTCTCTCTATATATATATATATATATGCGCGCGCGCGCGCGCGCGCGCGTGTGTGTGTGTGTGTGTGTAAAGTATCAGTTGTATTCGTTCTTAGGCTACTTTTTGTGTTTATGAGCATCAGTGAAGTCATCGACAAATTTTATCAACAAATGTCGATACTAAAAACATTAAGCTGGCCAAAGCCTGTGATGACAGTAAACGATATGCTTGGTCCGATATATCGGGAGACTTACAGAAGTACAGCCTGTAAAGGTAAACAATGCTTGCTGCGATTCGTAAAACAGCAACAGCAGAAGCAGCACTGAGCACCAAGAGTCAGAATAACATTTCACGTTCATTGCTGTGCTCGGAGCAATGCCAGCAGATGGTCAAGATAACAGTCGGCAAAGATTCAGCTGTGGAACTTGATGTAAATAATAACGACAAATTCTTAAACGAACTCGGAGAAAGATTACAATGATCTATAGTAAACTTTGCGAGGTCCGTCCATTTCGGGTTAATTCTGCAGTCTTTCCACCCACTCACAGCAGCGGTAGTTATCACCAAAACATCGCCACCACCTACCTACCATCACATTCCTGCCAACATCGGGCCAACCCGAGAGGCTTAGCACGGCCTCTATAAAATCCTATGACCAACTGTTCCAAACAGTCCTTACCTCTTCAGTGCCGTTGTTGTCACTACATCCCCACAGCACCTTCTCCTGTGAACATCTGCTGGTGGTCTGGCAGAAGCATTATTCCTGAAGCGCCAACAAATCAGCAGACCGTAGCAGACGCGACAAGTGCTCGTATTTCTGACTCCACCACTACCACCATGTTGGAGAGAGAGCAAAGTTTTCTTGGCTGCAGGCTTCGTGAAAGGAGTAGCCCAACTCAGCGGGTTGCGGGGAGTCCAATTTCGCCTGTCTGAAGGAACGGAGGCTGGAGTGTGTGCCAGAGAGGGAGAGAGACAGAGTGGGGAACGCGCGCTGAGAGAGGGCGGCTGCTGCGCGTTTTGGGGCTGTGAATGGCACGCTTAGACTGGGGATGGCATGCTGAGCGTGCAGGGAGAGAGGTGAGAAGGAAAGCTGTGAGCTCAAAAGGGCAGCCCCTTGTTGTGCTTGCCTGCTGCAATAAAAAGAACCCACAACCTGCCCCTGCCAATAAAACTGCCCAGACTAAACTGTCGTCTGCTCTAATCTACGATTTACGTCCCCTGAGCTTTGCGGCTTCGCATACATTGTTGCTTATCTGTAGGCCCCACCTCTCATCTTTTGTTGGGACTTTCTCTCCACCTCCACCAGTCTGTGTTCTGTGCGCGGGCTTTACAGGTGTGGACCCTTATCTGTTCGCCTGACCAAACCCACTGACCGCGGACAGCTAGGCCACTCCAGTGCGTTGCTAACGGTGCATGTTGAGTGTCCCTGCCGCTGGGAACTCGAGCAACCGTCTGATTTTTTTTTTCTCTGACTGATCGCTCCAGGGCGTGGGACATGCGAAAACCGCTGACACTGATGGTGCGATTTATATCATGTAGGTCTGCCATGGGTACAGCGCGATTCAATAAGGAATTAAGTTCAACACGTATGTAAAATTTATTACCTTCAAGAAAGTGACATATAACTGTTGCCAGTTGAATATAACTTGATCCAGCAATTAAAAAAAAAAAAATCACTGAGGCTGCATATCACATTCACTGGCGCACTGGCGCGCGCACACGGCACTCACACACACACGCGCGCGCACACAGTGACACAGACATACACGCACGTACAGTATCTCAGTAAATCATTCAGTTGTAACGGTGAATAGAGACAATAAGCCGGTGAGAAGGAGAAGGGTAAACACAGACTGGACTGAATCACTTACAACTGCAAACCTGTTCATATGGACTTCAACGTGTCTTCCATCCTCGCCCCACTCCTCTTCAGTTTGCTTTCTCCCCTCTCTCCCTCTCAGTTTCTCTTCCCCCCGCCCTTCTCTCTCTCTCTCTCTCTCTCTCTCTCTCAGTCTCTCCGTCTCTCTCTCAGTCTTTCGGCCGTCTCTCTCTCCAAGTCTTCTCTCTTTTGTTGCCTCATCAAGCTTCCTCAGTTTCTTTTTTCTTATTCAGTTTTCTTGCTCAAGGATTTATATATATATATTTATGGTGAAAAAGCAATTGACAATACTATGTATCTTTATTAATCTGATAACTGATGAATCATTATTTATCAGTGCATCCAAAAGTTCGACATTCACACCACTTAATTTCCAAACCTACAATGGAAACCAACGCACATTTTAAGCATAACAAAGGTAAGTTAAACAGAGATCCAAAGGAAAGAGCTGAATGCAAACCGCATGAAAGTAATACGAAAACACAGCAGTCTGATTTATCACGCAACAAAAGACGTATATTCTGAACGAAACAACACGTTGCATATTTTAACTCTTTCACTGCCAGTCAATTAGGAGTTCAAAATTCCCTTGTGCTACAAACACAGAAAAATTGGTGTCTAAGACTAGCTAGGGATTCCCCCTGTGATGTGTAGAAAATATGGCCCATCCTACCACCGAACATAAAGAGCAGTATGTTCATGGATAACAGACCCATGATCTGGTCACCCTTCAGTGATATGGGTCCTCTACCTAGCTGCTGCATAAATGCTAGTTTGGCAGTGAAAGGGTTAAGGAACACTGTTTCAGAATGAGAAACAATAGGCTATACAGGTATCCGGCTACAAATTCGTAGTTTTCTTCTCGGTGTTCACGTTACAAAATTTGTCCAGTTTTGGTGGTGAATGATGTAGTTTTTTCGGAAGAAGGAGGACAGTTTGGCCGCTGAAAATGTCCGGAGAGGACATTATGAACGGCGAGAAAGTCCCCTGGGGACATCTTAGTTTCCAGGGGGCGGACAATCTGGGATACTACACCGGGCCGACCCCACAGACCTGCCGACTTCGTGCCGGGTGATGGAACGACTGTGTCACAGGTCTACATCCTTGTCCTTAAGGTAAACTGTACACCACAAACACGGAGACGTTTTCCCTTGCAACACCTGTGGGAAGTGCTGCACATCCAGAATCGGCCTCTTCTCCCATATGAGGACACACACCGACAGATAAGCCTGCCTGCCTACTCGTCCGTCGGTCCGACGGGAGACTCCATCACTGACACCACAAACAACTGTACGTGACCATCGTTTTCAGTAAGTCCTTACATTGCAGTTATTTCCTTGTTTCCACGTTTAACTGCTTTCCCGTTCAGCAGAATGGTCAGCATTGGATCCTGATAGGTTTTTTGTTGTCAGTGTAAGCCCCGAGAAGGACATTTAGAACCATGACTCGATGGGCTTGAGGTTTTTTTTTCGTTTAAAAAAAAATTATTAAAAAAAAATTTACAAGACAAATTAGCCATTTTGATGAACAACATGTTGAAGTGCCGAACTTTGACCAAGTTCAGAGCTCCGAATAGAAATATGCTTTCTCACTTAATGCAATGTATACATGGTTAACAAACGCTATGGTGGAATACTGACAGAATATCGAATGAAAACAATTTGAAGTAAAAATCAAAATAGTGAATGTTGAATATTATCAGGAAAACACACAACATTTTAAATTGATCATTCAAACGGAACAACAGGATCTGAATACAATTAAGCAGACACTATATATTGTTATTTACATACCGTTGCATATTGAAAATTATATATCAATCAGTTCTTAAGCCTGTTTCTTTCAAATTGTACAAATTCAAGACTTACATTTACAGCAAATCTGTATTTCTTTTATGCATGCATATTGTCATGTTTTCATAAACATTGACATTTTGGGCTGTATGTTGCCTTTTACAAATATTAAACTTCATGCTCGGCTTTTTGTTATCATATTTTTTGTGATAAGTTCTGCAGTTACAATTTTGCCATTCTGTTTCAGCAGAATGTAACGATTTGTCTTCAACCCCCCCCCCCCGCCCCCCGTCCCCCCTCCACTTAAGAAAAGCTTGATTATATTTTATGTTTCACATACAAAATGTAAAGACACGAAATGATTAATGCATGTTTATCTGCGTGATTTAACTTCACATAATTACATACAGTGCATACATGTAATATACATATTTATATCCAACAATACATATATGTATCCATCCATACAGACCCATCCTTACACACGTACATTAATGAATACACAATCACGTACACACGTAGGTACGTACCTGCATAACACACACACACACACACACACACACACACACACACACACACACACACACATTTTGCCGCATTGACAAGGTATTTCCTATTTCCAAGCCCTTGGGTCCTTGCGCTGTGTCATGGTTTCTGATGTCATCGAATTTTGTATACCATCATACTATTATTGATTCAACGGAAAAGAGAAGAAAGTGACCTGCATTAAAAAGTGGAAATACAGCTGACATGCTAATTGAAATAAGGGTTACACTGAGTTATTTAGTCTTCTAAGAGGCTCATCATATACTAATTCCTGATTTCTATCGAAAAAATATTTGTGTTTCCTGTCCAAATTGTACACATGTACATGATGTATCCCAGCTTTTGTTTGAAAGTTATATTGTAGTCTTTTGCAACAGTATGTGATATGACTGCTATCAGAGCTGTCGAAGAAGGGACTGTGTTCTGTTTGATGAGTAATTCATGACTGTATCCGTTCTGAAGGCATTGAGAGAAGGTAACGTATTACAGTGGTGATGCAGCAGGTTTGTTTTTCGCGTTTATCACCGCCTGTGTAACAGATTCCAGTGGAGTGGTTTTTGCAGTTAATTAATCTTCAGACGTTGGCTTCTTGTTACTGACTCTATTTTCTACTGTGAACACCTGTATCTGTTGTCTTTCAATATGGTTTCCTTTTATCCGACAGCTTAGTATGTTCGACGGGTATCTTGTGGAAGTTTCTTGGCTGAGTATGAAATTATTACGAAACTCACAACCAAAAGTAGCAAAAATAAACTAAGGAATGGTGTTTGATCTGAGATTAAACTTCCTTCCATCCAGAGACCAGAGAGACTCGCTGACCCGGGACTGAATTTGATAAAATCTTTAATTTTCGGTCTTGTTGTGCGTAAGGATAAGGAAGGGGAGGTGGGGGGTTGGGGGGGGGGGGGGGGTGGATCGAGGGGGTGGTATAATACCAGAATCTCTGGCCCCATGGGGGGCAAACAGTTGTCAGCGAAACGGACAAGTTTCTGTTTGCAGCCGATATTGGAGAGCCTATTCTGAAAAGCCGTGGGGTGGATTGCGTGAGCGATCAAATGTACAGAGTTTGCTTGGCGTTGAGAAAGATCCAAAGCCTACCTTAATTCCACAGACTTTGGAACATTCTCTACTAGTGGTACGCTAAGCAAACTTAGCGCTGTTCAGATGGCTCATTCAGCGGCAACCTCAAACAGCAGCGGAGGCAGTGAAGTGTGAATTAATTACTCTGACTGAAAAAACACACAGGCTTTTCAACCCGTTATTTGCGGAACTGTTTGAATTACTCCGACTGAAAAGATCACACGTTTTTCAACCCGTTACTTGCAGAACTAGTAAGCCGGCCCTCGAAATATTTCTACCCGGGATAGTTACTTATCCGGTCCTCAATACTAAAATCATATTTTTATAAAAAGAGTTTTCCCACAGGTGCTGAAGATTTGACAGTAAATACACCATTAGGCAACTTTCCAACGTTAACAAGCCGTCTTCACAGACTTAAAATTTCCACTTTGAAAACAAAGTCGGCTGGACTATAGACATTCAAAATGACTTTGTTCTCGGTTAATCGACATCCGATTCATGGAAGAGAAGGTAAA
>NC_134881.1:25097278-25134778 GCF_041734735.1 Babylonia areolata
AAGACTGATACAGGAAAAGAGACAGTGAAAGTGGCTGAAGTTAACAGGAAGAACTACGAAATTTTGAACTAACTGAGAATAAAGTATAACTATTTCAAAACATTTCTGTAACAGGATTAACCGTAATCATTATAACAACAACAACAACAACAAATCAAATATAGATACCAGCTGGACTTTGATTCAAATATTATGTGATCGTCGGAGTAATAAATAATTATTCAAAATATCTTCTGAACACAAAGACATGTTTTGTGGCAACTGGTGAGTGAGATTTTGAAAGACCAGTTTTGTTCTGGGACACTCGACCAGTATGTGATAGATATTAACTTCTTTTCCGCATCAACACTGTATGTTTTTGCAATATTTTGTACGAAGGGCATTCAAACGAAATCGAAAAATTAGACTTATGATCTGTCTTGACTGGGAGACAGATAAATTATACAAGAAAGCCTTGCTCGCTCTAACTGCCTTTATACAGTGACGGTAATATATATATATCTTTTAACCTATTTGTAAGCCGATCACGGGAAACTTTTTCAGTATATCTGTAATACTGCTTGTGTGTGTGTGTGTGTGTGTGTGTGTGTGTGTTGAATGAGATAGTAAGGGGTGTGTCGAAGGTTTTGCAACTAATGTCAATAACTCTACATTTACTGCTTCTTAAGTTGCAGTAGGGTTTATCTCCCTTTATTCGTTCTCCACAAAACTGCAAATTCGTGTGCTCGAATACGTTTGCGTTTGATCTCGTCGAATGGAGGGTAGCAGTTTTGTAAGTGGGAAATGAAGACTGGTAAAATTAGAGGAAGTAGTGAAAGAAAATTAATGCTGATGAATCAGGGTTCGTCCTGGGATCTTCCATTCCGGAATGAATTTGGACGGACGATCTAATTGGATCCATTTTCAGTCTCTCGTCGTCAGAACAGAAAGTGGGATCCCGCCCTCACAACACAGTGAAGAACTGGGAGGTAGGTTCAGGAAGGGGGTTTGGGGGAAGTTGTATGGGAAGAAATGACATTTCTGAAACTCGGATTTTCACGTGTGGTTCAGTGCGGCACATTTATTTATTTATTTATTAAGACATCTTGCTATAGCGCATATTCTTGAAGCTCTATAACATAACACACACATGCATTTTCACACACACGCGCGCGCGCACACACACTCACTCACACACACACACACACAGAGGTGAAAAAAGAATCTGGACAGGAGACGTTTAAATGGAGGATATGTCTCTTTCCCTCAAATTTATTATGCAAAGATCAAGGTAACAGTGAGTAAGAAGCAAGACCAATAAAGATTTGATCTTACACGGGTAACACTGACTTAGTATATCCGGCATGCCCATCACCCGAGTCATCCCCCGATTCGCATGTACATTTTCTGTCAAATTTTGTACTTCTTTTTGGACTTGATAAGTGGGCAGTTTTACCACGTTCTGTTGAGTGTCCGGTTCAGTGGCTGTTGCGAGCTGCCTGTTCGCAGTTCTTTTAGTTATGTAAGCCTCTTTTTTTTTTCTTTTTTTTTTTTTTAAATCGCCTAAAACGCAAAAAGACGGAACGGTCAACGCTAGGGTCCTGGGGTTCTGCGTGATTGGTTTTTTGTATTTTTGACTCACTTGTGTAAACAAAGTGAGTCTATGTTTTAACCCGGTGTTCGGTTGTGTGTGGTGTGTGTGTGTGTGTGTGTGTGTGTGTGTGTGTGTGTGTGTGTGTGTGTGTGTGTGTGTCCGTGGTAAACTTTAACATTGACATTTTCTCTGCAAATACTTTGTCAGCTGACACCAAATTAGGCATAAAAATAGGAAAAATTCAGTTCTTTCCAGTCATCTTGTTTAAAACAATATTGCACCTCTGGGATGGACACCCCCCCCCCCCCAAAAAAAAAGCCAAATTATATGCAAACTGAATTTACTGTTATATTTATATATTTTTTTATTCTCTAAACTTGGCACTTTGATCTGATATTCTGACACAACAAGAGCAGTCATTGTTATCATTTTTTGTTCAAACAGGGACTTCTTTTGCGAAGCATGGAAGTTATATTTATTTTGCAAACGTTTTGGTGCAGATAGTAAAGAAGGGAAATTAATCTGTAATTAATGCTAGGGGACTTAATTTGCTTTAAACTGATCTTTCTCATCGTAAACATTACATTTTGAAATTATACTCAATACATAAAAAGCTTGTGTGTTTTACTCTCATTGTACAGGGCTTTCACTATGTTCATTCGCCCAAGTGGTCTTTTCCGGAAAATACTAAAATAAATAGGACGAGTGGACTTTATAGATCTATTGGCTGAGCCTTGAAGGTCATGGGCAAAAATCAGTTGCGAACGACGCCATTTTGTTTCAAGTTGTTGACCTGCCCGTTCAATCCTATATTCAATCGACAATACACGATAACATGTGATGGAAAGTTGGAGAAGGAGACCGTTAAATATTTATTCAGAGAAAGATTTGTGAACGCCTCATCACTTCCTGGATTATGCCCCAAACTGCCATAAAAATATCCACAGAATCAGTCGGAATTCACAGTTTAAAATTGTAAACCATGCGAGTTAATAACCTTGAATTGGTGAAACGTAAAAATATCCAGTCTTGACTTTTCTCAAAATGAATTCCTTGTCACTTCATACGACGTTTAGAAGTACTTATACATGGCTCTACATGTTATTAGTTTAACAAAACACTAAATTTTCATATCAACTTTAAAACAATAAAAATAGAATGAACATAAAAGAGAAATTGAATCGACTGTGTCGTACTACATTCCCGGCGGGTGTAACTAAACTTGTACATCTATCTAGATCTCGAGAAAACGGCTAAATGTTGCAGTGTGATTGCGGCGGTAGCCACGTCTTCTTTACCGCGGACTTAAAAAGAATTTTTATTGCCCTTAAAGACTTTTTGAATGCCCAAGATACACCAGAATAATATGATTTAAACAGCGTTCTCACTGCGAATACCGCAATCGATTTATCGCCCTTTAAAAAGGTATGTTCAAATATTAAATTTTAGAACGTCAGTTAAGGAGCCATGATGTGTGGTTCGTCCGTCGGGATCGACGAGGACCATCTAGTTATCCTAGGGGTGGGTGGGCTGGGCTCTATGGGTGCGCAGATGACTGGTCAGGCCAATCCGCGCCCGGAAGGTTCTGACGCAGTGTGGACAGTGGATGGTGGCGGCTGTCGGGGACTTGCTGGCACTACTTTTCCTGGCCTGTCTGCATTGCTCTGCTGCAGCGATTCTGTTGGCCTCGCAGGATTTGGCGACTTTGTGGACCGTGTTGGAGCCATGATAGTGTAATGGGTAGGACAGTTTCTTTTCACCCGAACACGCGGGGTTCGAATCTGGTTAAGACTTTTTTTCTTTTTTGTTTAAAATTTTTTTTTAAACCGAAGCTTTATAATAACAAATACTGAACACATTTTAACGATTAGATTTTTTTTTAAAGTGTATCACAAGTGAGTCTTGAAGGCCTTGCCTCTCTTGTTTGCTTTGGGTTTGTTTCACTTTTTTTCTTCACTGTATTAGTTATTTATTTATTTATTTATTTATGTATTTACTTATTTTTTTAGCTATTTAAGGTCGGCAAGGCCATAAGCTACTTGTAAGGAAAGACCTGCTCAACCGTCTTTATTTCTAGTTTATGTTAATATGTGTGTGTTCAAAGCTTTAAGGGAAAAAAAAACCTAAGAAAAAAAATCTGTCTTTGAGAAGAGAGCTGCCGCTGGGATACTGATTCAAGTGTAACCAGATAATCTTGAGGTGAGTGTGGGGACCTCATAAAAAGCTGCAACCCCCCCTTTTTTTCCTGTAAAAGAAAAGGCTGGATATATCTGACACAATTAAAACTTCAACTTATGTTTTTTTTTCCTTGTCACACACACACACACACACACACACACACACACAGACGGGGGGAAGGGGGGGGGGGCGCTTGTGTGGTTGCCTGTTGTGCCGATGTTTGTGTTTGTGTGGTCCGGTTTGTGCAGCGACTGACATTAACCGCTTGATCTGCTGCT
Organism: Babylonia areolata; assembly: GCF_041734735.1. Classification (NCBI taxonomy): domain Eukaryota; kingdom Metazoa; phylum Mollusca; class Gastropoda; order Neogastropoda; family Buccinidae; genus Babylonia; species Babylonia areolata. The sequence continues at coordinate 25,101,308 of NC_134881.1, forward strand.
GATGATCATGCCTGTCAGTGAAGGGCTGTCACCCGACACAGACTGGGCTTACAGGACAGGGCGTCAGGCACCAGTATGTACGTGGACTTCTCCCTTCTTGGAATTGTATTACTTTCGTTTTGCAAAAAAAATGAACACTTGGAAGGACACAAAATGTTGTAAAGTACACAGAAGGTTGGATGATTTATTGCAGTACCTTTTTCCTTTTCATAAAACACAGGGCAACTGATGGACAGATCAGATTTCAAGAATGATTGCGGATCTTTATTTTGAAGATATATATATATATAATACATCAGTTCATCAAAATGTCTAATTTCATAAAAGAAAACCCCTTGCACCAGAGCTCAGCAGTCAAAGGGGTTAAATAAGAGCGCTGCTTACAAAACCAGCCCCCATCAGATACCCATCAGACCTTTTCTCTCCCTGTCGTCCCTCTCCCTTCCACACCCTGCACACACACACACACACACACACGCAGGCACACACACACACACACGCACACAAGCACACACACAAGCACACACGCAGGCACACACACACACACACGCAGCCACACACACACACACACACACACACACACACAGGCACACACACACACATGCAGGCACACACACACACACACACACACGCAGGCACACACACAAACACACACACACACACACAGAGGCGCACACACACAAACACACACACACACACGCAGGCACACACACACACACACATGCAGGCACACACACACGCACACACACGCAGGCACAAACACACACACACACACGCAGGCACACACACAAACACAGACACACACAGAGGCACACACATACACAAACACCCACACACACACACACAGAAGCACACACACACAGAGAGAGAGAGAGAGAGAGAGAGAGAGAGAGAGAGAGAGAGAGAGAAGGGATCGACTTCCAGATCGCCTCCTTAATCCCAACACCTACCCGCCACTTCAGCACCTGATAGTTAAACGCCCCTGTCTTGGTACCTCCCCCCATACCCCCTCCACTGCCCACCCGTTTTGTCACACGTACACGTGATGCTTGCCCGGGTACCAGATGCCCCCCCCCCAACCCCCCCACCCGCCCCCCGCCCCCTGATTCTCTTGCCTGGGGCGGAGTGAGTGCTGTGTCCAGTTGTGACAGAGTGCAGACTAAATGGCAGGGTTCCATTGCCTCTGTCCTGCCGAGGACGACAGCTGAGTGTCCGGGTGAGCAGAACAAGCTCCCGAGACTTTTTTGTCCGGGTAATGTCTACCTGTCCCCTTTCCTGTCCGTCTTCCTACCACTGGAAGGGCAGAAAAAAGACCACACACAAAACGTCTGTTCTCCAGACCAATAAGTAAGGGTGGTTGTGGAGTGGATTGGAGAGAGAGAGGGGGGAAGGGTGGGGGGTGGGGGCATGAGAACCAAGCTGGGGGTTGCAAAGATGTTGGATGATTTATTGCAGTACCTTTTTTTCCTTTTCATAAAACACGCCCTGGCCAACTGATGGACAGTTCAGATTTCAAGAACGATTGCGGATTTTTATTTTGAAGATATATTTTTTAAAAGTACATCAGTTGATCAAAATGTCTTAAAGAAAACCCCTTCCTTTCGCATTCCTGCCAACAGTTTTAAGGAAACAAATTTCTGAGTTAATTTTCATGGTGAGGCAAACGATATAAGTTTCGATTTGGTATAACTGGTTTTTATTATCCAAATCTTCTTCGATCTTTTGTTCGTAAGATGGACGTTATTCATATGCGTAGAGTAATAGAGCAATTTCTTTTCATATAGAATTGTTCCTGGCGTGAATTTAGCCACATCCTTTCCCCGTAAGTTATGGACACAAAGAACTTCAAATGGTGACTATTTCCGGCTTGCTGTCTACGTACAGAGAAGAGTGCAGCGCCACCTTTATTCTGTACTTACGGATATAAAATTGTTCCCCTTAATTTGAGCCGTGGACTTTTCTGTGTCGACAGTTGTGGGTTTTAACTTTCACGTGCGCACAGTACATGGAATCTCGATATTTGTTTCATCCGAAAGACTGAAGAGATTCACAACTGAAAGTTTAAGGAGAAGCGGGGCACTGTCCCGTCGAGGATTCGAACCGCAAACCTCGTCAGTGTTTTCCGGGCGTGTGTTTTACCACGTGGTCACAGCTGCCCCCCCCCCCCCCCCCCCCCCGCCCCACTAAAAAAAACAAAACACGATGACCACCGTGGGGAAAAACCTTAAGCTTACACTGTTGCATAAAGGTGGGGACACGCATGGCTGTTGACCACTGACAGAAAGGTTACAGCGACATCACCTGTTGTTTGCGAGCGAAACCAAGGAGGAGGAGTGGGATGTGTGTACATCACTGTCAAGGCCGCTAATCCCCAAATGACCGTTTTCACCCGCCGTCAATGATCGGCCTTTGTTCTGCCGAGAGAGAGGGAGCAGCGCGCTGGCTACAGCGATGTGGCACTGGTATGTGAGATAAAGATCGGCGTCTTGGGGAGGCTTTTGTGTGCATCCTCCATGGCCTTCCCCCCCCCCCCCCGCCCCCTCCAGCCACCTTCCCACCCACCCACCCACCCACCCATCCTACCTGCTCCCCTCCTCCCTTTTTTTTCTCTTTGTCTCTGAGCTTCTGTGAGACGATTTGGTGTGTGTGTGTGTGTGTTTTATTATTATTATTTTTTTTAATCTTATTTTTTCGAAATGAAATCATGAACATTGTTCGCTGTCTTTGTTATCTTCCACGAAGGTGTTGTCTTTGTTGTTGTCGATGCTTTTGCTGTTGTAATTACCGGCGTTGATACTCGCCATGAATCGTGAATCAAGTGACTGTTTCAATTGTCTCATCTACGGTTATCATTAATCCGATTGTTTCAATGAATCGTCTTACCCACGATTGTTAATAATCTACTCATATCTTCCGATGGATAAGGTGAACAGTGTCTTCCAACAGTCTCTTCCAGTGGATAAGGTGAACAGTCTCTTCCGATGAATAAGGTGAACAGTGTCCTCCAATGGATAAGGTGAACAGTCTCTTCCGATGAATAAGGTGAACAGTGTCTTCCAATGGATAAGGTGAACAGTGTCCTCCAACGGATAAGGTGAACAGTGTCCTCCAACGGATAAGGTGAACAGTGTCCTCCAATGGATAAGGTGAACAGTGTCCTCCAACGGATAAGGTGAACAGTCTCTTCCGATGGATAAGGTGAACAGTGTCTTCCAACAGTGTCTTCCAATGGATAAGGTGAACAGTGTCCTCCAATGGATAAGGTGAACAGTCTCTTCCAATGGATAAGGTGAACAGTCTCTTCCAATGGATAAGGTGGATAAGGTGAACAGTGTCTTCCGATGGATAAAGTGTCTTCCGATGGATAAGGTGACAGTCTTCCGAAAGATAAGGTGAATTGTCCACTTCATGCATGAACCGAACAAATCTTGCCTGTTGTCTTATGCCCTGCTGGATGTCAAAAGTTGATGAGCAGACGCCCAGGCGATGTTTAATGCAAGCTACCATCAAGCACGAAATTTTGAACATAAAAACAATTATCGGAGATTTGTTTTGAGACTCGGCATTTCCCTAGTTCAGTTTCCCATTACATTGTATTGGTTTTTTTTTCGCATAGAGTTGACTTCATCAAGATTTTGCACCTTATAAATATTATTATTATTAGTCGTAGTATTTTTATGTATTTATCTATTATTTTTCATTTATTTATTTTATTTATTTATTAATTCATTTTTTGTTTTGTTATTCTATTTTATTTTATTTTTATTTTATTTTATATTTTTTCTCAAGGCCCGACTAAGCACGTTGGGTTACGCTGCTGGTCTGGCATCTGTTTGCTTGGGGAGATGTGGTGTAGCGTATATGGATTTGACCGAACGCAGTGACGCCTCCTTGAGCGACTGATACTGATACTGATTCGCAATATAGTTTTATCGTCTCGTTTACAAACCACCACCACCCTCCCCCCAAATACTGCTTTCGTTTTTCGTTCTAACTCAGTGTTACATACACATAATAATTATAAGGGAGGAGAAGAAGAAAGGAGGAAGGAAAGGAAATACCCTTCCTGCAAGCCGAAGGGGAGGGAACACGTGGATGACCGTGGACTGACTCCATTGGACAGCGTAAGTCGCTGTGACAGCATTGTAACCCGAGGTTTGTTGGTGTGGGCAATGATCCGTAACCTGAGCCTGGGTCACATCACCTGCAGAACTATCTGAAAGCTTACAACTTGACTTGCTGGATTAACTTGTACCTTACACGTGAGTAACGGACCTAGCTGTTTCTGGGTCCGCTGACAGGGTGTCGGTGTTGCAAGAATTGTGTGATCGTGTCCCAGATGTACATGCAATATAAGAATGGTTCTGCTGTCCACCCATCTTCGTCTGTGTGGTCATTTGGGGCTGTATTCAAGACAAAAATCATTTTGCCTGAAGGCAAGTGCCTTTGGTATGGTATGGGCCCCGCGGGTACAATTTACCTTGAAGGTTATCTTCGTATTCAAAATTTGCTAAGTGCATTCAGGTAGCTAACCAGTCATCTATAATGACAAATCCCGGGTATTCCCTTCAACACAGTTCCTTCCTTCACATATTGTGATTAAAAAATAAATAATAAATGAATAAAGCTACAGTGGCAAAGCAATCTGAGGGCCAGCAACTTGTCGAATCTGAGGGCCAGCAACTTGTCGAATCTGAGGGTCAGCAACTTGTCGAATCTGAGGGCCACTTTCCCATTCTGATGAATCCCCACCCCAAAATTTCAAACACACTGTCCTCCCTGCTTTTCAGCTAATTACAAAAATAGAATAACGCTAGTTCGGGTTCAAATATTCCTCTGGAATAAACTGATTCGACGATCTGCAAATTTCAGACATTCCATCATTTTTTGTCTCCAAGGTACCTCACTTCACAGCTACATACGTAATTCATGAGGAATATAATGACGTCTACCAGTTTCAATACGTCATTTTTGACTGCCAAGGATGAGATCTAACTATCAGGGGCCATATTCAAGACATGGTCTCTCTGCAAAACGCCTGTTTACCCTTTACAAAACCAGCGCAACAAATGGAATCATCATGTTTACATCTGTTTCGTGGGCATTCACCCTTGGCAGATAGGGTAAATTGCCTTCGGGTTTGAAGACCCGCGGGTTGGCTCTTGTGTTCCTGAATACCGGATATTGCTTACGGCTACAACCCGCTATTGCCGCGGCCCGTTGTTGCCGCGGCCCGCTATTGCCGCGGCCAGTTGTTGCCGAAGCCCTTTTTTTCTTTTTGTTGGTCTTTTTTTAATGTTTTTTTTTAATTTCATTATGTACATTAATTTTTATTGACGAGAAAATCTCTTACACAAGGAGAAAGGACGACCCCCAGCGGAAGTTATAATTCGTCAGGAAGGATTTATTCGCTGAACAAGAATAGAAGAGTAAAAGCAAACAAAAGACAAAACATAAGAAAAGTATAGAGAAATGCATAGATCAAATGAAAGTGAAAGTTAGAGGAATTATGACATGAAATGATATTTTTAATTGTGAAACAAAACAACAATCTTGTTTGCATCGTTGTCTTATAAATCAAGAAAATTAATCTGGATTCGTCACATTATGTTCAACACACATTCAGGTGTCATCACATATTAAAAGCCAAAAAAAGGGGGGGAGGGACAAAAACAAGGGGGTGGGGGTGGGGGACAAATAAAACTAAAAAAAAGAAATAAAACGTTCGTAACGTACCGCGCTTTCTCAAGAAGACAATTTTACAAAAAAAAATCAAAAGAAAGTGCACTAACGTGTCGCGGCAATAGCGGGTTGCGGCAACAACGGGCCGCGGCAATAGCGGGTTGCGGCAATAGCGGGTTGACCCCTTGCTTACCCACGGGCAGTTTGCCTTGCCTCAGGCAGATTACCCGCAGGTACACATTTACCCGCAGGCACGATGGTCTCATGAATACAGCTCCTGATGGCTGCAGGGTGCCTGCCTATTTCACGTGGTTGAAAGTCGAACTCGCTTTCAGAAAACCGAGACTTCGTATCCCAGGAGACTAATAACGATTAGTATTCTCGATGTCAGTCTGAATGAGTTACCTGGTTGTGTTGGTGCAGTTTTGGGTCCTCTACACTTATCCCCTCTGGTCATACCGTCTTAGAAGGATGTCGACGTTAACTCCGAATGTGGTTAAAAAGGTTGTGTCAGTGCTCTGTTGGACTAGCACAATCTTATTCCCCACAATCTCCGATATTTATCTGCCGAATTACTTGGGTGGATACGAATATAAAGAACTGGATGTCTTTCCGAACTAGATGTCTTGTTAAAGAAAAAATGACTTCTTTTCCCTGTTGCCCCGTAGAAGGAAGCTACAGTTTGCGTGAGCCAAGCATGACTGGGAACACTTCAGTGCCCAAAGCAAGTCAGTGTGACAGATGTGTTAAGCTGACGTTTGTTGATGTAGGCAGTGAATCGTGATCAGGACAGTGGTCCACACACAGCATGCAGCCTTACTTGAAATTAACTTATGTGGCTGTGCAAGTTATTTCTCAGTGCGCTGGAAGAGTCATCCCCCGCGGGAATGCCGGGGGTCGCTCAGTACAGACAGCATCCCCGTCTTCTGGAAATTCTGCTAGAAATATCCTCTTTTCTATCACTCTCTTTGTTTCTGCCTTTTTCTTTCTTCACAGATGTCTCCTTTTTTGCCTTCCCAGTCCATTCCCCTTTCTTTTTTCGAGCAAGCCTGGACACTTTTTTTTCTTCTCTTTTCAGCAGTCTGTGATGTACTGTCTGTGCTGTTTTACTCTGGCGATTAGGTTGTGAGATGTAAACACTGGGATGGGCCTAGCTGCCCCTTCTGCAGTGTTATTTGCCTATATGGCCTTTTTATGTACTTTTTTGTTTGGCTTTGAAATATTGGGTGGTTTTTTCTCTCCTTTTTTACGATCTTTTTGTATTCTGGGGATGATAAATTAAGCGGAATAGCTGGCGTCTTCCAGCCTGGCCTAGTCTTATTTGCCCAAAGGAGCTTAATGGTTGGGATACTGTGTCATGAACTGTGTTTTGTGGGTTTGTTTTAGTGTTTTATGGTAGATGTGAGAGTTTTGTGTTGACGCGGTTGAGCATTTGTATTGTTTGACAGTCCTCATATGGCCCTGTGCAGTCGGCTGGACTGTTGTGAGTTTGAATCCAAACTGTACAACACCGAAACTGTCACTAACGCTGCAGATTTGTCATCTGATTGGTTCAACTAATCCCTTCCCCACCCTCCCCACCCTCCCTTCCCCGAAGGTTGGTATGAGAGGTGGTGAGTTTAAATCAGTGGCATGAAAAAAAATCCTGGCCACTACTGTAGGTTTCAGTACGTCGGGTCTGATCGAAAAAGAAATGGGTACAGCCCTTTTGCACTGTAACGAGTCTAAATCAGATCCCATTAGCATCTACATCATCGGCGCCCGTGGGGTATTAACCATTTCTTGTTCAGAAATTAGTACAATACGGATTAATCAAGTTTACTTTACACTGTCAATGTGCGCTCTGCATGCATCGTCATACTCGACGAGCATATACTGAATCAGGACACACACTATTTGAACGCCACCGAAGTGATACTCGACGAGCATATACTGAATCAGAACAGACACTATTGAACGCCACCGAAGTGATACTCGACGAGCATATACTGAATCAGAACAGACACTACTGAACGCTACCGAAGTGATACTCGACGAACATATACTGAATCAGAACAGACACTACTGAACGCCACCGAAGTGATACTCGACGAGCATATACTGAATCAGAACAGACACTACTGAACGCTGCCGAAGTGATACTCGACGAACATACACTGAATCAGAACACACACTACTGAACGCTGCCGAAGTGACTCACTGAGCAGCAGTGCAGGATCTTCCTCTGGTGGGAGGTCCCGTGTGGTCATCTGACGTGAACAGTTAGTTACCCAAGGACTGCTGGCGCTGGGACCGCCGCCATGGAACAAGCGCAGTTTTGAAAGGACCGGAGGTTGTGGGATTGGGGGCCAGGGGGTCGGAATGAGCAACGTGGGAATAATACCACTGCGAGGGCACGGAAGATGGGGCTGCGAAGAACCCGATGGTCCCTGTCATCACATTACCTGAGGTGGATGATGTGTGAAGCCTGAACGTCCTGTAAAGCGCAGAAAACCGAACGGAAAGTCAAACGTGGCGTGGACCCTCAGCCTGACTCTGCAGCTCTTGAGTGGACAACGCACGTCACGGTCACGGACACTGTAAGCTCAGGGTTGTTAGTGCAGGCAGTGACCCGTATTGCCACTGACTTGAAAGCCAGCGGCTTAACTAACCGTCTGCAGTGTGTTGATGACGCATGTGCTCCTTCCCTCGCCAATTAATTAAGCTGTTTCCTAATGCGCTGGAAGAGAGCGGGATTTTTTGCTGCAGTTGGGGGGGTTGGGGAGGAAGGTATAGGGGAGTGGGGGATCGGGGTAGTTCGAATCTCGGACATGCAGTACAAAACTTGCCCGCTTTGCTGCATCGTGCCTTATCTCGTGACTGCTGCCGGTCTCCCAAAGTTATGGGGGCGTCAGTGCACTGTGAAAGAGGCTCTTCACCCCTCAGTCTGTCGGAATGATTGGGTTATCTCCGTCTTAGACTATGTGGGTGTTGGTAGTAGAAGGCAGCACAACACAGCCACTAACGATATATCATAATAGTGCCCATGGTGGCATGCATTCTCTGTCTACCCTTTCCCAGAACGCACACGGACATGTATACATAATCAAATCAAACAAAAACACTTTATCAATTCACATGGAAATGTACTAACTTATGGAAATTCAAGTTAACACACGTTTGTGCTTAAAATATCTCAACCACTATCACAACACCTCTATATCAGCATCTCTCACCTTTACCCCCCTCTCACACTTAACTCGTTCATCACCGCCCGCGCCAGACAGAGTGACTCGGGTTCAGCTGTGGCGCATTTGTGCAAATATATGATATGTTTGTATAACGCACGCACGCGCGAAAGCACACATACACGCGCACGCGCTGAGACGGCTTCGCCAATAATAACACTGACTGCACGTCTTGTACGGACAATAGCAGGGAGGGAGGTGGGAGGGACAGGCAGCTCAACGCTGGTGTCGTATCCCAGATTGTTCCCCCACCTGGAAACGTCCCCGGGGGACAATTTGATCGTTGGAAATAATGCCTCCCGAGGACTTTCTCACCGTTCATAATGTCCCCTGCGGACATTTTCAATGGGCAATAAGTGTCCCCTTCTTGAGTTTTTGCCTTCTTCTTCGTGGGCTGCAACTCCCACAATCACTTGTATGTACACGAGTGGGCTTTTACGTGTATGACCGTTTCTCCCTTGCCATGTAGGCAGCCATACTCCGTTTTCGTGGGTGTGCATGCTGGGTATGTTCTTGTTTCCATAACCTACCGAACGCTGACATGGATTACAGGATTTTTAACGTGCGTATTTGATCTTCTGCTTACATATACACACGAAGGGGGTTCAGGCACTAGCAGGTCTGCCCATATGTTGACCTAGGAGATTGGAAAAAATCTCCACCCTTTACCCACCAGGCGCCGTTACCGAGATTCGAACCCGGGACCCTCAGATTGAAAGTCCAACGCTTTAACCACTCGGCTGTTGCGCCTGTCAGCCTCGTTCTGAAATGTCCCTCCTGCCCTGAAAATGGCTAAAACGCAAGAAGCGGGACGCTTTGGCCGCTGAAAATGTCCGTCGGGGACATTATGAACAGTAAGAAAGTCCCTGCGGTCAAATTGCCCCCCCCCCCCCTCGCCAACCCTCCCACCCGGATGTTTCTGATGTGGGGGGGGGACAATCTGGGATCCTACACCGGGGTTTAACATGACGTCGGACAGCACAAATACTACTCTGCTCCGTGCACCACTACGCCTTACCCCTTGCCCCCTTTCTCTCCTTTGTGTTTTGTGCCCACATCTCGTCCCGTGTTGCCCTTCCCCGGCCCCTTAGAAAAAACAAGTGCTGTGTGCATGTAAGGCCTCATATGACGTGGGAGTAATGTGTGTCAATTTGTGTCATTGTGACATGACTAAGGAGGGAGGTGGAGGGGGGATGCGGAGGGAGGGGGGGGGGGGGGGAGGGGAGGGTGAGGAGGGGCGGGGGCGACGATTTCATGAGTCGCATTTTCAACAAAGATCCTTCCTCTTTGTGAGTGTCATTTGTGGGGGGGTTAGTGGTGGTGGTGGTGGTGGTGGTGGTGTGTGTGTGTGTGTGTGTGTGTGTGTGTGTGTGTGTGTGTGTGTGTGTGTGTGTGTGTGTGTATGTGTGTGTGTGTGTGTGTGTGTGTGTGTGTGTGTGTGTGTGTGTGTGTGTGTGTGTACAGAAAGACAAAGCAACGTCAGGGATGGATATAACTGTTTTATCAATCGGACATTGTGAGTGTGTATGTGTGTGTGTGTGTGTGTGTGTGTGTGTGTGCGCGCGGGGGGGGGGGGGGGTGTAGGTGGAGCGCGCGCTTGTGTAAAGTGCCCCCCCCCCTGCCACTACTGTTTTCCAGCTATATCCACTTTGCCCCAAGGGCTGTAATGAAAAACAGTACAAATCCCACAGAGAGACTTTCTTGCCTCATTAAAAACCAAAAAATCTGCTTAATTAATGAGTAAATCAGAAAATAAATTGACACGAATTAGGTTCACGGTGGACAGTTTTTAAAAGAAACTCAATGAAAATGAAGAAAATAACTCTTCCTCTGTCAGCGTTGCCTTCTTCTATTCCCACCGATGGAAGAGACACAGAGAGAGACTGAGAAAGAGACAAAAACAAAACAAAACAAAAACAACAACAACAACAAAAACAAAAAAACAAACAAACAAACAAAAAGAAACAGTGCACACCGGTAAATAATCATCAACAACAATTCTAAAGAGAGAAAAGGGTGGAAAAGAAAACCCCAGTCGCTTCATCCCAGTCGAACATGGTTTGAAAAAAAGAAGAAGTTAACAACACACACGCAGAAGTATATCCAAACTGTAGCTACACAGCAGTATATAAACTGGAAAGGATAATCAACTTATCAAATCACGTGGAAAACGAACGCATAAGTCCGCAATTGAATTTGAATCCACGGCGGGCGCAATAGCCAAATTGTTAAAGCGATGATCTTTAAATAAATCTAAGGGTCCCGGGTTCGAATCTCGGTAACGGCGCCAAGGGGGAAGGGGGGAAGGGGAAGGGGGGGGGGGAAGACTGGTGATTTTTCCGATCTCCAAGGTCAACATATCTGCAGACCTGCTAGTGCCTGAACCCCCTTCGTGTGCACACTTCGTGTGTATACGCAAGCAGATCAAATTCGCACGTTAAAGATCCTGTAATCCATGTCAGCGTTCTGTGGATTATGGAAACAAGAACATACCCAGCATGCACACCCCCGAAAACGGAGTATGGCTGCCTACATGGCGGGGTAAATAAAGAAGAAAGAAAACAACGGTCATACACGTAAAAGCCAACTCATGTACATGTATACGAGTGGACGTGGGAGGTGCAGCCTACGAACGAAGAAGAAGAAGAAGAAGAAGAATCCAAGACCGGAAGATTGAGATACTTGTGTGAAGAACATTGTGAGTCATCCCCTCGATTGTCGTCAGGCCAGTATGGGGTATGAACGCCTCAAGTGCCGCAAACCGGAAGTGCTTGTCTCGATAATTAAAACGTCGGCATGAGTAAGCGTACATTACTTTGCGAGGAAAGGGTCACTCCCTACTATATTGCTTTTTTACGTCCGTCCTCCATAAACCAGTGAATAAGAGCGTGTAAAATCACGAGTTGGATGTGGTAAAATGCAGAGTGTAAAAAAAAAAAAATCTTGCACTTCTGAGAGAGAACTCGGCTGGTGTAATCAGACTTAACTATATTCGGAGATCGTACATTGAGAAACGGTGACCGCTCGCCGTGTTTAACGCTCACAGAAAACATTTGAATAATGTCAGGAAAATGGACTTTAAAAAAAAAGAAAGTAGCCTTTTGCGCAGTTGGGATAGAACACAAACTTGCCATTGGGTCGTCTAGTGCGGCACAGTTCAAATGTTTGGATATGTCCAAAAGCATGATCCTCTTCCAGGTTTCTAGCAGACTAGAAAAAAAAGAACAAAAAAAAAAAAAAAAAAAAAAAGAAGAAAAAAAAAGAGAAAGAAGCTACCCTTGCACGTGGATTCCACAGTCACACATCAAAGTGGAGTGATGGCCTAGAGGTAACGCGTCCGCATATGGAGCGAGAGAATCTGAGTGCGCTGGTTCGAATCACGGCTCAGCTGCCGATATTTTCTCCCCCTCCACTAGACCTTGAGTGGTGGTCTGGACGCTAGTCATTCGGATGAGACGATAAACCGAGGTCCCGTGTGCAGCAATGCACTTAGCGCACGTAAAAGAACCCACAGCAACAAAAGGGTTGTTCCTGGCAAGATTCTGTAGAAAAATTCACTTTGATAGGAAAAACAAATAATTTTGTTATGTCTGGTTCCTTGGTGTATATTTTGAAAACGGTAAATGTGACGTGTTTGTTTGGCTGTGATTTGGGCCTGTGGGACGTGAGAATGTCACGCTGCCTGTGTTGATTTTTTTTCGGTTTTTTTTTGTACATACTTTCGTGTCACTTACATCTTACATTTGTATATTTGTTGTAAAGCGCGGTGAGCCCCCCCACCTGGGATGGCACTGCTGCGCTATAGAAGTCTGCACTTTATTATTATTTATTATTATCACAATTACTATCATTGTAATTGTCATATTTTATTTTATTTTATTTAGTTATATATTTTTTTTTTCTCAAGGCCTAAGTGCGTTGGGTTACGCTGTTGGTCAGGCATCTGATTGGCAGATGTGGTGTAGCTTATATGGATTTATCCGAACGCAGTGCGCCTTCATGAGCTACTGAAACTGAAACTGTAGTTCGCAAGATACGTCAGACAGTGATTCAAATGTAACAATGCGGAAACATTCTTTCAAAAAAACAAACAAACAAACAACAACAAAAAAAAAAAAAAAAAAAAAAATCTGGATCCCGACCCAGAAAAGGATTATTACCATTTATACCTGATGCATTAAGTTTCGTGGAAATCCATCAATGTTTTCAACACACACACACACACACACACACACACACACCCTCGTCCATACTCGACACCTATAAAATTTCAGGAAAATATGTCCACGATTTTTTTTCTTTCTTTTTTTGTGTGTGTGGAATCCAGCTGCCAGACGAGGTGAACATCTCCTGGAAGGGAATATAGCAAGAAGGGAACAGTAGTTTTTGATGACAAAAAAAAAAAAGAAAGAAACAAAAAAAGTAAGTCTGTGGAGCACTCCTTCAGAACCCCGTTTGTACTGTATGGACCAGTATTGTTTGACCTAACCCCATTCATGATTTTTTTGGGTTTTGTTTTTTCTTTTTTGTTCAAGAACAACAAAAAAAAGTTCACAAAAAGGTGTGGGGGGGTTCATTCAAAAAGGTACACGGGTCTGAACCAATCTGGAGTGGACAGGAATGTCAAAAGACACGGGAGTGGAACGGGAGGGAACGGATGGAATTTTCATCCTGAGGTCCATTACACGTATGTGATTAGAAGGGGAGGGGAACAAAAATCCAGACCTTTGATTTTAGTTGTGAACTGTCTGCGGAATTCGTCGTACATGTGTGAAAGAAAAGCAAACGCCCTTAGATGTAGACTTTTTCTTCTTCTTTTTTCTCTCTCCAGTTATGTGTACTCTTCTTCCATATGTAGAAGCTGACGCCCTTAGATGTAGACTTCTTTTTTTTCCTCCAATTAGTTGTACTCTTCTTGCATATGTAGAAGCTGTTGAAAAATATTCCGACACGTTTATTGAATTAATAATAAGAGCAAGAACATCCTTACCCCCCTGACCCCCCCACACCCCCTGCAAACACACACACACACACATACACACACAGACACACATGCATACCACGGAGAAATACAATGTGGAAAACTAAGGTGTGGAGTCTCATACCTGTCCACTCACTTCCATAGGTTGTTCCGCTTCCTCACCTCTCTGTGTCTGTTTTTCCCTCTCCCCCTCTCTCTCAGTCTCTGTCTGTCTGTCTGTCTCTCTCTTTCTCTCTTGACAGCTCTTAGCATTACCAGTCCTGTTTGGCCAAAGTACTGTAGTCCTTAGATAACTGATGAGATTTTGTGTGTGCGCGCGCGCGGTCGCGTGGTGTATGTATAGTGTGTGAGAGATTGAGAACGTTGTATGAACACTGTCAAGTGTTTCTGTGTTAGCATTCCTTAAACTGGGCCTGTCGTTCTGACCACTATGCAATGCAAAACTCATTCCCTGGAAGATGGTACTTTTTTCTGTCAACAAGTAGTTCGCGTTTGTCATTCTTGTTTGTTCTACTCTAGCTTGTGTTATCAGTGCAAATGTACTGAAAGTTCACCTTGATTATGAAATAGACACATGTGCTAAAATCCACACGTTCAGCTACCAATCCACTCGCGTATCTTCACAAGCCCCCTCCCTCATCTCTTTCCTCCCCCATTCCATTTCGCCACGGACAGAGAATCCAAAAGATGTGGCTGTCTGCATGGAAGAATTAAAGCATGTATTAACCTTTTTGTCATGACGACGACTTACAAGCGAGAGCTCGTGTGCATACAAGTGGAGAAGTTTTTCCTCTATCTACCTTCGATCTTTCTCACCCATTCTCTCTGTCTGTCCGTCTGTCTTCTCCCTCTCTGTCTGTCTGTCTGTCTGTCTGTCTGTCTCTCTCTTTCGCATTCTCTCATGACTAGGGTTCCTAGCAATAATGGCATTTCTTCCTGGTTGGCAAACTTGCCTGCCACTCGTAGAGCAAAACCGAGGGAACTTGCGGTCATCCAATCAGTCCAATTTATCACTCTGCTGACGGTGGAGGCACATCTCGCAGCTGTAATGTGGGGAATCGGAGGAAGAGGAGAGTGAATGGTGGTTTTAGCGACGATGGCATCAACGGTGATGATGATGATGATGATGATGATGGTGAGGGGGGTTGTGGAAAAGGAGGAATATGAATAGAATAGAATAGAATAGAATAGATTAGAATAGATTTTATTGTCATGAAACCGGAAGGTTTATAAGACACAATTGCAATGGTAAATGAATGAACGAATGAAAAACACACAATTTATCAATCAGTTAATGCGGTAAATTGCAGCAGCATTCATACACAAATTTTCCTAATCTTGTTTGTATATATTCATCATCTGTTAGCATCACCTGACTGGGAATATGTCCTGTGTTATTCGAATTTTGAATATCCTTTAAAAATTGTTGCCTTAAGGTTTTATATTTAATACAATGATCAAGAAGATGGATTTCGTCTTCCAGGATGTTACATTTGTTGCACAATCTGTCTTCTTGTGGAATATTTAAATATCTACCTTTCTCAATCTTTAGGTCATGCGCGCTTATTCTGAGTTTCGTTAAAGCTTGTCTGTGTTTTGTATCTGATATATTTAAAAGGTAGGTTTCAGTTTTGTATTCTGCTACAATCGTATTGTAAAATTTTAGCTTTAATGTTTTTTCTCTTTTCTCTTTCCAGTATTTGATATATTCATTTTCTAATTTTTTATACACGACGTATTTCAGTCTATGTACGTTGAATGTGAATTGATTTTTCCAAATGTGATCAAGGCCTATAATTTCGAGTATCTTTTTAACAAAAATCAACCATGGGGAAGTTGTATTTTCTTGTTGGTACATGGACTTATATATTTTGTTGATGAGGGAAGTTTCTGGTAATTGAATAATGTGAATCCAATATGTAATAATTTTGCACATTATCTTTAAACTTATTGGGAATCTGCCCAGTTCACCTAACACAGGAAGCACCATAGCTTTTTTGTGTACTCCAAGTAATTGCTTACAGAATTTAATGTGTAATTTTTCATGTGGAAACTTATTCGATAAGCAGTCGTCAAAAAGATGTGCTAAATCGAAAGAATCATCCGGTTTGACTTGGTAAGGTAACCATACCTCCGCCCCATAAATCGATATTGGCGTTATCAAAGTATCATATAGTTTAGATATGGTACCTGGATTGATGTTGATAGCTTTGAATGTTCTTCGTAAAGTATGCAATGCTTTGTTTGCTTGTTTAGTTAGGTGTTCCTGTGCTCTTATCAGACTTCCACTTTTGTGGAATATAACTCCTAAATATTTATATTCTTCTGCTGTTTGTATTATATCTTCCCCACAGTAGAAATATATTGGTACTTTTGGGTCAGATCTTGTAAAGATTACCACTTTCGTTTTTTCTCTATTAATTTTTAATCCCCATCTATGGCAATATGTGTTCAAATTATGTAATTTTTGTTGTAATCCTTTTCTTGTTAAAGACAGAATAACCAGATCATCAGCATAAAGTAAACATGGTACATTGGTGGGTGAAACAGCATTGAATTTTGGAGAATCGTTACTTTCCATAGATTTTACAATATCATCTATGAAAATATTAAATAAAGTTGGGCTTAGTGTATTGCCCTGTTGTACACCCTTCTGTACAGTTATTTCTGTGCTGAGACCTCCGTATGAATTTATTTGAATTTTGGAATTATCATACATGTCTTTAATTATATCAAAGCATTTTCCAGTTATGCCCATTCTCTTCAACTTTAGGAACAGGGCATCGTGCCAAACATTATCAAAGGCTTTTTCAAAATCTACAAAACAACCGTATAATCTACCATTTTTTACTTTTATTACTTCATTAATGATCTTTTTTAGAATGAAGATTTGATCAGTTGTTCTGTAGTGTTTCCGAAATCCAATTTGTTCCTTTGTTAGGCGTTCACCTTGTTCTAGGTACTCAGTTATTCGATTATTTAATATTGTGCAGAATACTTTTCCCAAGGTATTGGTTAATGTTATTCCCCGATAATTATTTGGATCTCCCGGGTTCCCATTTTTATACAATGGAATGTTTAAACCATTTTTCCAACATTCTGGATATATACCTTGAGTGAAAATAATGTTAAACATTTTTTGAATGATATTGGTAGTTATTGGAAGACTTGTTTTGACCATTTCGTTTGTAATGCCGTCCAATCCTGGTGATTTATTATTTTTTTGATGCTTGCACGCGTGTCTCTGAAAAGTGGCTAATCATTTCGGCCACTACACAGCCGATCAGCACGACCAATGATTATTATGATTGGTATTATTATTACTATTGATCATTATCATAGTGACTATTTTTATAGCGCGTAACTGTGAACGCAGGTTGGAAAAACCCATACGTCAGTGTTCGATGGACCATAGAAATAATCATAATCAGGCGAAGTTTGTATCACAAAGACACAAAACGAAGTTTTGTTACTGTTGCCAGGAAGGTAGGTAGGTGGTTCAAAGGTTGAATGTCCCATGGCCTATTACGCATATCGGGGCAGTGAATTCATATCCAGCGTGTCTAGGGCTCGGCATTGGAAGGCGGGGCCCAGTCCTCTCCTTCCGCCGTTTTAACCTTACCCAACCAAGTCAGGTACCCGTTCACACCTGGGTAGAGTGAGGAAAATCGCAGTAAAGTGCCTTCCACAAGGACACAACACAAGGCCGAAACGGGAGGTGGAACCCTGACCACTGGATGTGAAGTTCAACGCATTTCCAATTTTGTCACGGCGACTTCGAGGTAGGAGGTGCATGGGTGTGGGTGTGTATTACTATAGTAGGTGGTTAACAAATAGTAAAGAGTGGTAACTCTTCTCCATTCACAAGGTACACAACTTCAAGTCAGTGCTGCTTACGCTACCGATTCAGCTAGCACACAGGTAAATAAAAGGTACATTGGAACAAACCCAGACACTTCCTCAAAAAAAGGAAGCGCCGGGCATGTCCTTATACCGATTATATGACATGTGCACACAGCAGCAAAGACAGAAGAAATGTGCAAACACAAATGAGCTTTTATTTCAGACTGGCATAGCCTCTTTAATCCTGAACAAGCCACACAGAACACATGGACAATACAGAACAAACACATTGTTGCCTCGGTGGTTTTTCAACTATAGTAGTCCTGTGTACTGGAAGAACAGACGCTTCTGAACTGGGGTCACTCCATATATTTGCAGGGTCTTCTGCGGTTGCTGTGTTGTTTGTGCTTCTTGTTTGTCTGCCTCTCTCTCTCTCTTTCCCACATGATACTTCATTTTTATCCCCCCCAACCCACCCCACCCTCCCCTGCAGTGTTCTTTCCCCCTACCCCATCTCTTTCGTTCATAATAAGTCATTGATAAACTGACCAACCACCCAGCTAGCTGACCGGCTGACTGCATCAACAGCATAACGCCTCTCCTATTCAGAACACCCACACTTCTTTCCATCTCCTTACCTTTACCTGCCAGCCAACCCCTTTTGCACCCCCCTCCCCACCCCTTGCCCCCCCCCCCCCCCCCCAATCACACTTCCTTCCTCCAATCCTACTATACCACCCTCTCTCCGGCACTTTTCCTTCCCTTCCTTCCGACCCCCGCGTGTCTCCGGTCGTCGGTTCAGTGTCGCTTGGGGGAAGAAAGCAAGCAAAGAGAACGCGTGGCTATCGGGCAGAGCGGTGTCTATCACCAGCGACACGGGCTGGCGACACAGAGGGAGAAAGAAAGAAAGAAAGAAAGAGACACAGAGAGACAGAGAGAGAGAGAGAGAGAGAGAGACCCTGTCAAGTCCCAACGCCTTCAGATCCCCAGCGCAGAGACGTGATAGAACGGAGGTCCCAGCCACCGGCACACTGGGGGACTGGAGATAGGAGAAAGGGGGAGTCCACCTACTCGGCCAGACGTTCACCCGTTCGCTCGACACTCCCCAGCTCCTGCGATAAACTTGTTGCAGCGTGATAGCGATCGCAGAGGTGGAGGTTTAGCAGAGCGTAGGCTGCGGTGTGTTTTTATTACGAGGCAAACGACAGAGCTGGCGGGGGTGTGAAAGGCGACAGACCGCACGGGACAGGAGTGCTGCTCACCACGCACTGCGGATTTCGTAACGCTGGGGAAAATACCGTTCTGTGCAGTTAGAAACTGACCACAAAGGAACTGACCACTGCGTGGTGTGTGACACCTGAGGTGCATTCATTGACTGACCTCACGAGAGAATTGTGCAATCAGCACACACGGAGAAGTAACGGGATTGGCTCACCAGTATAGTCGACTGATTTCCGTGTTTGGGTCGTACTTATGGTTATGTTACGTACAGAGGCGGCGAACAGTGGAACTCGTACATTTTTTGTGTATCCATAAAGGAGTTATTAAACTAATTTCTCATTCATCAACCACCACGACAACATAAAACTGAGTCGGAAACACTGGATCGTACGTTTCCCATTATTTGGGTTATATATTTCAGTGTTTCAACGACAGTGACTTGATATTGCTCGTTTTATGATGGCCTGTTTCTTGAGACTGAATGTCTGATTTTCAAGAACATAATTATTCATGAACGAGACTTTTTTCTGTAGTCACCTCCTAACGTATTTTCAACGGACAGCGTACGCGTTAGTGACAGGACACAGTGATATAATGACTGAATAGTCCTGCATGTCTGTAACTTGACCAGTTAAACTTGTGTTTCTATCGTGTTCCATGAAACGGGGCGTTTCAAAATATACCAAACTGTGTTGACTGTGAGCGAAAGAAGCAATTGATGCTTACGTAAGATTGTCATCAAGGAAAAATCCCACAGGTTGAACTGCTGGAGCACAGAATCCATGATTAAAACGCTTGGACAGGATCGACTTTGAAAACGCTCGCAAATTTTCATTGCAGTACAAGACATTGAAAAGGGGGAGTGCGATGAAACATATTAGTTACAACAACCTGCCAACCAGAGAGCGAGCGATGCGTCTCCAAGGATCAGAGGAATGAGTGAATGAGGTGACATGCCTGCCGTGACAGTTGTGACCTCATCAGATCGTCAGTGACACAGGTGACACGTCAGTGCAGCTGTGACGTCAGCAAGGTGACAGTGATGAGGATGACAACGCTGAGAGTGTTGATTCTGGGCGATAACAAAGTCGGGAAATCAGGTAAGACTTTAATAACTATATGCATTCTGTCCGCAGTTTGTTTGACCGCTCTGCTTAATATATATATATATATATATATATATATATATATATATGTGTGTGTGTGTGTGTGTGTGTGTGTGTGTGTGTGTGTGTGTGTGTGTGTGAGGGAGTACTGGGCTTCGTGTATTAATATGCCTATATCTTTTCGAATTACACGTGTTTTTGACGGGTCTTTACTAGAATCTCTCTCTCTCTCTCTCTCTCTCTCTCTCTCTCTCTCTCTCTCTGTGTGTGTGTGTGTGTGTGTGTGTGTGTGTGTGTGTGTGTGTGTGTGTGTGTGACAGTGAGGAAAAGGAAAGAGTGGGCGACAACTATGATGCAATGGAGGGTCCCGTGTATGAAGACCGACAGGTCTGCTGTCCTGATGTCACACCTGTACTGTACAGCCTTGAAGCAGCCCCGACAGTTACACAGACAAAAGCACTTGCAGTGTTGTTTAAAACCACTTCCTCAAAGAAATCTCGAGAACAGGCAGCAGCGTTAACAACAATGATGATGTGATGATGATGGAGATGCTGTTACAGCTGCAACTACCGCTAGTGCTCAAAGTGTCAATTTCGTTTTGTATTCTGAAACATGACAGACGAATCTTTAACAGATAACAGCAGCAGCAGCTGCAGGAGATGAGACCAAACTATTATTGCTTTTTGTAATGCACATTACTACTAGTATATATACTAGGAGTGTGAGTGTGCGCGCGCATGTATGTGTGTGTCTAAAAAATTGTGTGTTTTTAAGGAATGTATTTCTTTTTAATCTAAGCATTATTTACTTGATATTTTTTATTGTTTGGTGGATCATGCTTTAAAAAATTTTTTTTAGTTCATTCTCTGAACGCATTGGATTGAGCTGTTGTAATGTTTTATGTTATGCTCCTATCTGGCTCGATGATGTAAGGCGCTTTGAGCAGCATTAGTACTGGATATCGCGCCATAGAAAAGTTATGAATTATTATTATTATTGTTATATAAGGCAGCAGCAGCAGCAGCAGCAACAACAATTATGGTCGATGATTATTGCAGTAGTAGCAGTAGTAATTGTATTAATTAGCAGTCATGGTTGCAGCAGAAACATACTTGTTCGCTACTGACGTTGATTTGGCAACAGAACATTGGTCCCAGTACAGTGGTTGTCGCGTCATCATCGATTGTTGCTGTTAACTCACTCAGTACGGCCAGTCCTCTCTTCTCCTCTACACAGACCCCCCGGATGTCCAGTGGGTGTCTGAATGACCCAACCTTTAGCTTCCGTTGTCAGAATTGTGGTATTCTTTGTCAACATTCACCTCTTCAGTATAAGAGCCTTCCGCTTGCAATATTTTGATGATGGTAATTGGGGTGAAACGCTGTTAACGTCGTCTCTTTCGCCGTTCGTATGGAGAGAGTTAATGGAAACAGAGAAAGTACATGTTTCAGTAGCAGGAACAGTGCAATACAACTGCATCAACACTAGCATCGGTAGGAAACAAACAACAACAACAAAACCTCGCAGTAACTGGCACTGATTGAAACCTCACAGCAGTAATGGAGGCAGTAAGAACAGTAATGATAACTGCAGTAAAAAGCATGGTTGTTGCTTTACTAATTAGGAGCAGCTGCAAAAACATCTTATTGTGACAGCAGTGGTATAGCAGCTGTAGTTATTATTCTAGCTAACACAAAAGTAAAGTAATTGCTGTAAAAATAAAACCACTCCGCAAGACTAGAACCATTATTGTAATATACTGTATAGTTTCAGCACATCAAGTAGTAGAAGTGGTTGTGGTTGTTGCAGTTATGTGAGAGAGTAAGGGAGAGAAAGAAAGCGAGAGAGAGAGAGAGAGAGAGAGAGAAAGCCAACTCTCCGACACAGCCACCCAAAGTCAACAAAGCGAAACGCAAACCGGATTGCGGTCCACTTTCAACAGCTGACGTCTGCCCGGTCACAGTCAATATTGGCCCCTACAGCAGACAGGCTCCACGGGATTTTTTTAATTTTTTTTTATTATGTGTGCCCTTGAATACTGATGCCAGATCTTTTTGCGACGACACTCCGATTTCATGAATGTACACACAGGGTAAATAGATATTCCTGAGGGACAGAGGTATTGTGATTGTGTTATACGTTCTCAGCTTTTTTCCTTTTCTTTTCTTTTCTTTCTTTTATTATCTTTTTTTTTTTTTTTTTTTTTGCTACGATTTTTGTTTTTGTCAATGAAGGCGCGGTTTTTCTATGGTCTGCCGAGAGCGAAGACCGTGACAAGAAGAAGAAGGAGAAGAAAAAATACCCACAGATATACTAAGTAAAACAGGTTCAGATCAGAACTACATAGCTTGCTTGAGTCTTTTTCTTATGTAGTATGGTAATGTTAAGGCATTTTTACAGACTTAACAACTGTGAAATCAACTGATCATCGAATAGACAATACATTACATGTTGTATAGTGTACATCCCAGCTGATGAACTCAACAAAGTTTGGAACTGACAAGTTTCTAATTTGAAAATTATTTCTAGAAAGCTCCAAAGATGCATATATATATATATATATATATATATATATACGGTCTTTCAAACTTAATTCGAACATTAAATTCTAAAAAAAAAAGCTTTAGGACAGAGAGAGAGAGAGAGAGAGAGAGAGAGAGAGAGAAGACATTATGTCTAGTCAGCGATTTTAATCGAGATCTTCATTGTGATTTTTTTTTTTTTTTTTTTTGGTATGTGAAGTCTGCTGCTGCTGACTGAAGCTGACGAAAACTGGTGGTGATGTGCATAGCCAGTGGTTAGGGAGGTAGGGAGGTGGTGTGCTGATGTAGGTGGTGGTGGTGGTGGTGATGTGTGTGAGAGAGAGCGGGGAGGGGGAGGGAGCGAGGGGGGGCGGAGGGGGTGCGGGGGGGTGCGGGGGGCGTGGGCGTTGATAAGATCAAAGTGGATGTTTTATTGCGCGTCATGGCCACGGGCTTCAATAAAAACAACAACAACAACAACACCAACAACACACAGCTGGTATGTGAGGAATGAGAGTGAACAGGGGCAATCACCACAGGAAAAAAAAAGTCATCACCATCATTCCTACATCCCCTCCACCCACTCTCCATCTCCACCCGCACCCAAGTTCTTTGACCATCTCCACCTCCACCCACCCACACACCCACCCACCCCTCCCCTTCCAAACCATCATCATCATCACAGAGACAGAGAGAGAGAGAGAGAGAGAGGGAGAGAGAGAGAGAGAGAGGGAGAGAGAGAGAGAGAGTAGTGGTTGTTTTAATAGACCTGAGGCTCCATTCTCATTTCATTACCACTAAAGATCTGTGTCTCTGATTGTTTGTCTTTCTGTCTCTCTCTGCATATTTCTGTCTGTCTCTGCCTTTCTATTTCTCTGTCTCTGTCTGTCTGTCTGTCTGTCTCTCTCTTTCTGCTTTTCTCTCTGATCCTCACTCTTTCTTTCATTGTCTTTGTGTCTGTCTGTCTTTGTCTTTGTCTCTTTCTTTGTCTCTCTGTCTTTGTCTCTGTCTGTGTCTCTGTCTGTCCCCACTTGCGTATCGATTTATATGTACAATGCATTCACGTTTCGATCTGTTACTGTTTCTCGAAGGACTGATGGTAGACTGCTTATCGATATTGAATTGACAATGATTATGTATCATGGCCTGGCTTCGCTGACGAAGATCTAGGAAGGGCGTTGTCCACGTCTGATGCAGGCACGCTCATGGCTGACACGGCCAATGCGGGAAAAGCAGAGTCGGCCGCAGCGGTTGCAAGGGAAAGTCTGGTCTGGGTTCGCGGCTGCAGCGTCGTGGTTCTTCCTCCTTCTGCGTTTGTCCTCAAGGCTGGCCCTGCGGTTGTTTTCGAAGGAGGAGACAGCTTGGTGGATGGTGCGTCGCCAGGTCTCTCGATCAGCGGCTACTGCGGACCACTGGCGATGGTCAATGTGACAGGCACCGAGAGCTTTCTTCAAGGAGTCTTTGTATCTCTTCTTGGGTGCTCCTCTGTCACGGTGGCCAGTGGACAGTTCGCCATACAGCGCGATCTTGGGCAGGCGGTGGTCCTCCATCCTGGACACGTGCCCTGCCCAACGTAGCTGGGTCTTTAGCAGCACTGCTTCGATGCTGATAGTCTTTGCCTGCTCCAGGACCTCGACATTTGTGATGTAGTCACTCCAGTGGATGCTGAGGATGGTGATTGTATAATGATTGTTCAGCTGCACCCCGTCATAAAGAGAAATGTCCTTCATGATTATGATTGAAGTATCCGAATCAAGTGTGTGTGTGTGTGTGTGTGTGTGTGTGTGTGTGTGTGTGTGTGTGTGTGTGTGTGTGTGTGTGTGCACGTGTATGCACGCGCACGGTACAACTTTCTTCAAAATCTTTCGAAGTCTGCAGCCATTTTCATTACGTCTGCAAATTTATACATTCCCCTTTAAACTGATGCTGATTTTTTTTTTAATATAAAAAAAAAAAAAATAATTATGCAGTTTTTATTGATATTTATGCTGTTTTTATTGATAAGTTTGACCTCCCTCTTCCCCTTGGTCTTCGCTCACGAGGGTTTACTGTTTTGTCCTGTTTTGTCGGGCGAAATGGAAATATTGTCTCAAACCTTGTGTGCTTATGTTCCCCCTTCCTTTTTTGCGAACTTTCTTTCCGTGTTTAGTTTTTCTTTCTTTTTCGTTGTGTGTGTGTGTGTGTGTGTGTGTGTGTGTGTGTGTGTGTGTGTATGCACGCGCACGGTACATCTTTCTTCAAACTCTTTCGAAGTCTGCAGCCAGTTTTCTTTCCTTTTCGTTTGTGTGTGTGTGTGTGTGTGTGTGTGTGTGTGTGTGTGTGTGTGTGTGTGTGTGTGTGTGTGTGTGTGTGTGTGCACGCACACAGTACATCTTTCTTCAAACTCTTTCGAAGTCTGCAGCCAGTTTTCTTTCCTTTTCGTTTGTGTGTGTGTGTGTGTGTGTGTGTGTGTGTGTGTGTGTGTGTGTGTGTGGTTTGTATCCTTCTTTTCTTTCAGGCTGTGGTTATCTGTCTTTTTTCTTTTTCTTTAAGAAAAGCAGCGTGGGTGTGGTAGTCATGGTTGCTGAACAGCAAAGTCAACGAATATAACACCGTTTGTGTATGTACCCGGGATGGAAATGTATATTTTCTGTCTTTCTGTCTTTCTTTCTTTCTGATCAGAATGGTAATGTGTGACAGGAAACGAAAGTAAAGTATTTCTTATTGCGTTTTGTGTACTAGTTTGTAGCTATATAGCTTGCGCAGAAGCAGTGTTAGAGAATGAAAATGGTCTCTCGCTCCCAATCCCTGTCTCCGTCTCCATCCATGACATGGGTGTAGGTGCGTGTTTCCACCCTTCTGTCTTCATCTATCTCTTTCTTTCTTTCTTTCTTTCTTCCTGCCTGCCTTTTATTTCGTCATTTCTTGCTAAGCAGAGCAAATGGTGAGGGTGCACAGGAGAAAGAGAAGTGCGTGTGGTGTGTGCATTGGCAATTTGGGAAAAGGCGGAGTTGGAAGAAGGTAGAGGGGTTGTGTGTGTGTGCGGGCGGGGTGACAGGAGGACATGGGGGGTGGGGGGGGAGGGTGTAGGGGAGGGGAGGGGTGGATAGAGGTCAAATCAGAATGCAAATAGATGCTGTCCTCAAGTTCAAAGACGTAAACACCGGGGGACACAAGCTCCTTGCAGACGTGCTGACCCCATTGAGCCGTGAGACGGGGTCCTTTTCAAGCCAACAGCCAACCGTCGTACAGCTCAGCGGTGGACTCCAGCAGTTGTTGGGTGACTGCCATAGATTTGGAAGGCAGAGGATAGGTGTAAATTATTCTGTCGTTCCGTTCTGCTGCAGTCGTCAGTACGTGTGTGTGACGGTATATTTAAACAGAATTACTTCGTTCCGTTACCCACTGTTCGCTTCAGTGCTGTTTGTAAAGTTAATGTTGTTTTATCACGTTCTGTGCACGATCAGTCGTTATTTCTGATTTTTTCTTCTTCTTTTTTTCTCTCGTTGTCAGTGTGTTGAAGATGCATGGTGAAGAGGGCTTTTTTTTTTATCTCTCTCTTCCGGCTTTCTTTTATTTTCACTTTCTTTCTGTCATCCTGTCTCTTTATTTTGTTTTCTTTCTTCTTTTTATCTTTGCAGATTGCACAGCTTTATGCGCTGTTTCACCAGGTACATTTTTGGGGGTGGACGAAACTTTCTGTTCATGAATTGACACCAAGCAAGCCCCCAGCCCCAGCCCCCCACCCCCACCCCCCTTCTCTAAGAAATAAGAAAAAAACAACAACCAAAAACAAAAACAAAACAACAATAACAACAACAAAATCACGACGTTTTCACTGCCTGTTTTTTTTTCATCCGTAAACACCGAAGACGCGACTCCTTGTCTCCACTATATCTATGGTGTCTGTCAGCAGTCGACATGCACAGAGAGGACTCGCTTGCACGCATTTGCATGTTGTTTGTAATCGGAGCGTCCTTCAGCTCTCAGCCACAGCGAGCTTTAGTGTCTTTTTTTTCTTTTCTTTTTTTTAAACCCCTGACAAGTCTTTGGTTTGTGTCTCTCGGGTCAACTTTCAGACCTCGACGTGTGTGGGAGGCGTGAGAGTGAGAGAGAGAGACAGAGAGAGAGACAGAGAGAGAGAGACAGAGACAGAGAGAGAGACAGAGAGAGAGACAGACAGACAGAGATGAGAGAGAGAGACAGACAGACAGAGAGAGATTGAGAGAGAGAGAGACAGAGAGAGACAGACAAACAGAGAGACAGACAGACAGAGGGAGAGAGAGACAGAGAGAGATGAGAGAGATGAGAGAGAGAGATTGAGAGAGAGAGAGAGAGAGATTGAGAGAGACAGAGACACACACAGAGAGACAAAGAGAGAGAGACAGACAGACAGACAGACAAAGAGAGAGACACACACACAGAGACAGAGAGAGACAGAGAGAGAGACACACACAGAGAGACAGAGAGAGAGAGAGAGAACGAACGAATGAATCTTTTTTATTGAAGAAAAAAAAAGAATAAGCACAAATGGCTTGTTTTCATCCTGCCCTCATGAAAAGGGAAAACATAACAAACACTGAAACCAAAAGCATGACATTGCATGAATAAATTTCAATTCTGTCCCATGAAAAGGACGAACAACATAAGTACATGCACAATTAATACTCAGAACAGAAACAAGAGAAGAAGGAAGAGGAAGAGACAAGGAGAGACAGACAGACAGACAGACAGACAGAAAGAAAGAAAGAAAGAGAGAGAGAGAAGGAGAAAGAGACAGACAGACAGAAAGAGAGAGAGAGAGGGAGGGAGAGAGAGAGAATAAGTCACAGAGAATGAGAGATAGAGCGAGGAAGGGAGGACAGAGACAATGTGGATAGGGGTGGGGGAGGAGGAGTGAGAGCGTTAGTGTGTGTGTGTGTGTGTGTGTGGCGGTTGGGAGGGTGGTGGGGGGGGGGGGGGGGGGGGGGGGTTGCGTGGAGGGGAGGAGATGAGAAGCCAGAGAGGGTAATTAGAGGGGACTTCAAGATCGTTTTCGCATGGTGAGAGGCACCATCACCCGATGCCTCAGTACCTACAGGGGTGAAAATAATGCACACGTCGTGGACAGACAGGCGTCACCCACGTCCTTATAGGAGAAACAACCCCCCCACAAAAGCTGTTTCTCACGCGAATAGGGAAACTCAATAAACAAGGAGGAGAGTCAAACAGTTGACATCTAAGCTGTAAATCACAGCCACGCCCCCCCCCCCAGCCCCCCACCACCCCGTCTCCCCCACGCCCTACCCCCCCTTACCCCCCAACCCCAGACCACCACAATCACTCCTCCACTGAACTTGAACTTGACCATTTGCATCAGTAATGGTCACAGGAGACGCCTGGGTGTTGACCGGCAGTGAAGCAGGCGACTGCAAAAGTTAAAGATGGGTGTAGTCCTATCTCTTGTGGAACCAGAGATTGAAACCGAAGGAGCGAGCGTAAAACAACAACAACAACAACAAAACAACAACAAACAACAAAACAGAAGGTAGGAAAGGTGTTTACAACTGAAGAGGTGTCAACAGAACAGT
Organism: Babylonia areolata; assembly: GCF_041734735.1. Classification (NCBI taxonomy): domain Eukaryota; kingdom Metazoa; phylum Mollusca; class Gastropoda; order Neogastropoda; family Buccinidae; genus Babylonia; species Babylonia areolata. The sequence continues at coordinate 25,129,439 of NC_134881.1, forward strand.
GACAGTGTGTGTGTGAATAGATGTGCAGTGATTGCCGCTTTTTTCTTTTCTTTCTCTTTTTTTTCTTTCTTTTTTCCCCCCCGAAAGGGATTCAGCAACTTCAATAATACTATTCATTCGTATACACTTGGGGTTTTTTTTTTCAGTGTCCTTGGACATTGTTCGCTCTAAATGTGAATTTATGCAAATATAGGATAATGACGAGAAACGCTCGTCCTAAAATAAATGCATTTGTTGGTGAAATCAGTGACTCATACGACTGTCTTTATGCGAGGTAATTTTTAAAAGTGTCACAAACACGGACTCTTAAATAAAGTGACACTCATGCGGAAGAAGTTAACACCCACATCAGTTTTACTGACGGGTATGACACAGACACACACACACACACACACACACACACACACACACACACACACAGAGGTAATTCCCATTATCTGGGATCATCTCATCTATCATGCAGAGTTTGCGGAGCCATTTAAGTCCCATAGTGCCCTCAGAGGACACCCTTTTTCTCACTGCCTCTTTCTGTCTGCCTGTCTGCACCTTGACATGATTCATGTGGACATGTCTAGTTTTCCCTTCCGATTTTGTCCTGCTCGTTTGAGGGAAGAAGAAGAAGACGAAAGGGAAGAAGAAGACGAAGAAGAGAGAGAGAGAGAGGTGGGAGGGGGGGGGGTGTGGGGCGGGGTGGGGGTGGGGGGGGGGGGCAGAGGACGTGTATGAAAGTGGAAAGGAGTGACTAGATAGAGAGACAGAAGTGGACAAAGAATGAGAGGGGATGAGGGTGGGGGTAAGCAACCCCCACACACACACGCGCGCGCGCGCGCGCACACACACACACACACACACACACACACACACACGGGTGGGTGTGGGGGGTGGGGAGAGGGCAAGAAAGGGCGGGAAGAAGTGGAGGATGAAAGGAAAGGAGAGAGTAACGCTGGAATGGGAGGGGGGGGGGGGGGAGAGAGAGAGAGAGAGAGAGAGAGTGTACACAGGAAAATAGCAGAGAAATTGGGGAATATAACGGTGAAGGGGGATAACTAAGAAACATAGAAGTGAACAAAAGACGGGGGCGGGAGGTGTGTGTGTGTGTGTGTGTGGGGGGGGGGGGGGTTGGTAGTGAAGGAGAGTGTACGCGGTAACGATGGGTTGGAACACACGGTGTGCATAACATGAATTGAACAATACCCCAACCAAACAACAACAGCAAAGCGACTCCCGGATGTCACAGTTGATAACAATCAAAGCTAAAAAAAAAAAAAAAAAAAAAAAAAAAACCCACACAAAAAAACACACACACACACACAATAACATAAAAAAAACCTCAACCAAACCCGGCTTTGTTATGCTGTTGTTTTTAAATCCAGGTAAAAAAAAAAGTTCGCAGAATCCAAAGCCATAACAAAACGGAAGAGAGACGGCCAACAGGTATAATTATTCTTCTGAACTTTGTTTTGGCAGACGTTCATTGATTCTTCTCCTTTATTTTTTTATTTTATTTTTTTTTTTTTTTTTATATGATACAAATAAAAATTATCTTTATCAAGTCAAGGTTGGCAAAAACTGGTTAATTTTTTTTTCTCATGGTTTTCTCGGGTGTAAGTTGGAAATGAAATCCTTTTATTCCACGAAACATCAGCCAGGCAGCAGGGCACAACACAACACAACACAACACAACACAACATAACATAACACGCAAGGCACAGAAAGAATACTGTGCCCCCCAAAAAGAGAAACAAATGAAGTACATCTCTCTCCACGATAATCTTCATTGTTAATTAAGCTAATGACTTCGTTCATACATATTATCTCCCCCCCCCCCCCGCCATCCCCAGCCCCCCTCCCACGCCTCCCCCCACCCCTCCCCCTACCTCCAAACGCCCCATACAAGTTAGATAATGGACCTCCTTTCGTCAAATGTCTGTACAGGAGAAGAAGAGGACACGAGAGGTATATGTATCGACCTTCGTTTACCCAACTCTTAAGTGTTTCGTGAATCATTAACCATGCTTTGTACGAGGCTGTGGCTGACGTGTGACTGACAGTGGGTGCGGGAGGGGGAGAGTGGTAGTAGACAAGCGGGAGTGGGTGGTTGGGTTGTGGGGGGTTGGGGGGGGGGGGTAGGGGTGAGGAAGAATGAAAACACACAGGTCAGGTGAACTAAGTAACACCAACACGATCAAGATGTGTGTAGGAAAAAAAAAAAGAAGAAAAAAAAAATCTCCGACCTTGACTTTTTGTCTCACGGTTTACTCTATTCCCGTCCGTCTGTCCGTCTCTGTGCCTACGACTCTCTCTGCCTCCCCCTCCCCCCCTCCCCCACTCACCTCCTACCCCCCAAGCCCCCTCCCCTCCCCCCCACTCACCCACCCACTCCGTCCCCGGCCCCCCACCCCTCGCTCATTGTTACATGTTTTATGCTTTTTTTTTGTGTGTGTGAGAATATGGTGAAACGAAGCTTATAGCTCATTATTTTACCCTCAGTAAAGCATTCGAGTTCATGTTCTGTCCTTCAGATGAGGAAGACGAAAGTGGAAAGACAAACTGGATGTGTACACATGAGTCACGCCAGGTTATTTATGTTGAAGTGTAAGATAATGTCACGTACTGAGCACTGCTGATGCGATAAAATAGCTCCTATCAAACTGCATGAGACTTGTTCATGAAACTGAAATGTCAAAGCCACGAAGGGAGCTGTATAAATCAGGTCTTCAGTAGGTATACTCTTTAGAGGTCTGTGGGCTATAGAATAATAATAATAATACTACTACTACTACTAATACTAATAATATGCAGGCTTATATAAAGCGCAGTACCCCCATCAGAAATCCATTACCAGATACGCTGAATCTATTTTTACTTCAGAAAAAAAGAGAGGAATATTTGATGTGTAACTGAACAAACGTTACACAGAACAGGTCCGTGGTTTTCTGATCAGATGTGCGTTTTTTCTGTTTTCGGTTTAGTGTCCCGTTTCTCTTCATGTCTTTATTTCTGACCTTTTTTTTTTCTTTTTTTTTTGTTGATAATTGTCTTCTGTAGTGTGTGAAGATGTCTGTCTAATATTTTCATAGTGGTCTTTAATGGATGGGAAGTATTATCCTTAAACAATTCTCGTTACGTCTTCTTTAGTGCCACTGATGGAGCACAGGAATTTAACTGGACACAGTCTTTGATGCAGTGACGTTTGTCTGGGTAGGATAGGGTGAAAATATGGATGTGACCTGACCATAGCTCTTTCGCGGTTCAAAATGATTACAGGAAAAAAAACAAAAACAATCTAGTCTCACCCTTCGTGCGCTTGTTGTAAGGTTGAGATTCAAAATCTGAACAAGATTCGGATGAGACAATAAACCGAGGTCCCATGTGCAGCATGCACTTAGCGCATGTAAAAGAACCCACGGCAACAAAAGGGTTGTTCCTGGCAAAATTCTGTAGAAAAATCTACTTCGATAGGAAAAAACAAATAAAACTGCACGTAGGAAAAAATACAAAAAAATGGGTGGCGCTGTAGTGTAGCGACGCGCTCTCCCTGGGGAGAGCAGCCCGAATTTCACACAGAGAAATCTGTTGTGGTAAAAAGAAATACAAACACAAATACCTTTGTTGAGGCACTGACTATCAAAGATTCCGATTTTTTTTTTTAAAGATGGTTTACACATTCTTCCTTAAAAGATAGTTTACACATCCTTTTGAAAATCAAACCAAGACCAGACTAAATCCAGTAGAATAAGAGTTTAACGACCCACTGGCAATTTAAAGTCCTAACATTCAGGGCTTGGTGTTGGTTTGGTGAAGGTTGTAACTAAATCCAGTTTGTTCGCGTGGGATATAGGTTATAAACTGTGAAACGGAAGTCGTGATAGTCTCCCGTGGGTCCGACGGATGAGTAGGCAGGCAGGCTTATCTGTCAGTGTGTGTCCTCGTATACGTACTTTAACTCACTCAGTACGGCCAGTCCTCTCTTCTCCTCTACACAGACCCCTCGAATGTCCAGCAGGTGTCTGAATGACCCAACCTTTAGCTTCCGTCGTCAGAATTGTGGTATTCTTTGTCAACATTCACGTCTTCAGTATAAGAGCCTTCCGCTTGCAATATTTTGATGATGGTAATTGGGGTGAAACGCTGATAACGTCGTCTCTTTCACCGTTCGTATGGAGAGAGTTAACACACTACTTTACAACACGATCACAACGCTACCGACGTCACTCGTCAGTGACGAAATCTGGCGAGAAATCTAAATCTGCGACACCTCATCTTCAGCTTCAACACCTTACACAACAAACCACCACCACACAGTAGCGGATACGATCGCATTTCGCCTTTCACGCTGATAAAGAATGCGATTTTCTGCGCAAGATGGTTAATTCCAGTCTCTGCTGCGATGTGTGTGTTTATTGTATGGGGGTAGGTAAGGCGGGTGGTGGGTGGGGGTAGGGTTTTAGGGGGGAGGGGGGGGGGAGAGGGGGGGAGTTAAAACTAATGTGCGTGTCAGTTAGGGGGGGGGGGGGGGGGGGATGGCTTTTCTTCACACCTGCTCCCCTGCTGTCTTTTCCTGTGCCTTGACAATGGTGTCTTGCCGCAGGTCTGTTCATGCGGGAGGTGGAGATGAACAGGGTGAAGAGAGTTCATTGGCCCTTGGCGGGTGTTAATGCCCTTTGGTAATAGGGGAAAGGGGGGAGTGGAGGGGGGGTGGGGGGGAGAGGGCATGCATCTTGGTCAGGGGAAATGGGTTGTGTCGTGGAAGGTGTTTACATGGAGGGTAGTTTCACGGTTGTGCAGAGATGTGTGACACGCACGCGCGCGTACACACGCACACATGCACACGTACGCACGCACACACACAGAGACACACAGACACAGACACACACACACACACACACACACACACACACACACATATATATATATATATATATATATATATATATATATATATATATATATTCATGAAAAAAATCGGTCACAATTGTGGAAAGACATTAAATAAGAGAATGAATACACACACACACACACACACACACACACACACACAGAGTAATCATCTTCACCTCATTTGTGCTTGTGTATTTTACGTCGGGAGAAAGGATTGGGTTCTTACAACCTTGCAGATAAAAACAAACCAAATCAGCTTGCCCAGAAAGTTCCCTTTTTTTCGTGATGGTGACCGAGATTTGGGATAGGGTTGGAGCTGGGTGGAGTGGTGATAGGTAGGGTAGGTTATAAGGGTGTAAGAATGAAGGGAGGTAGATTAAAAGGATGTATTATCTAAATGGATACCCTCACATTCAGAGGCATATAAAAGCGATGATTGGCCCCTTTCAATGGTTTATT
>NC_134881.1:25139778-25152278 GCF_041734735.1 Babylonia areolata
AAATTATGTTGATAGTTTATCTTCACAGTATTCATTGTGTAGTTTATCTTCACAGTATCCATTGTGTTTCTACAACATTGACACGAAGCACCATGTTGATCAGGACTGCACTCACGGCTGTATTGCATGAACAATCTGAGCAACACTGTGTTTGCATAGCGTTAAGAATGTTTCCGAGTCTACGCTAAATCTATAGACTTCGGAAAATTCTCAACGCTAAGCAAACTTAGCGCTGCTAAAATCGCTCATGCAGTCTAACTCCAGAGCCGCCGCATTCATAATGAGGGGGACCTTTGTGTGATAGAATCTGATGCAGGAAGGACAAGGTTAGCATGGACTTTTTTTTTTTTTAGGTTAGGTATCTACTTTTACTATGTGACTTTGTTATCACAATTCTTAGTTCTGAATGGCGTACATTTTTATGGAAAAATCACATTGACACACATCCTCAAAATCTCGTCTGTCTGTCTGTCTGTCTGTTTATGTATGTATGTATGTATGTATGTATCTATCTATCTACATACCTATCTATCTCTACCTACCTGTCTATATATTTACCTATCTATAACCTGCCTACCTATCTATCAATCTATCTATCTATCAATCTATCTGTCTATCTACCTACCTATCTATCCACCATCTGTCTATATATTTACCTACCTGTCTATCTGTCTTTCTGTCTGTCTATCTGCCTATCTATCTATCTATCTATCTGTCTATCTTCAGCCACACACCCACCAGTCCAATCGGTCCGACAAGCCATCCACTCGGCCGTCCACCACGAATCCATCCCCCTTTCAGTTCAGTAATATGACGGCGGCCAAACTGACGGGTAAGAAACTTTATGCACGTACAAGCTCACTCGTCATGACGCGTAAACGTGGGAGATCCACGTGGGAGATTCACGTGGGAGATTCGCGTGGGAGATTCACGTGGGAGATTCACGTGGGAGATTCGTGTAGCCCTAAAACGAAAGAAGGAAAAGAAGAAGCAGTAAAATAAGAATATGAATAGGGATCAAAAAGAACTAGTAATAAAGAGCGATAAAGAAGAAGTGTTCAGCTTTTTAAACCTTGAAAATATACCGGCAACCAGTTTCAGTTTCAGTTTCTCAAGGAGGCATCACTGCGTTCAGACAAATCCATAAACACTACACCACATCTACTGAGCAAAATGCCTGACCAGCAGCATAACCCAACACGCTTAGTCAGGCCCTGAGTTCATGCAGATATATATTTGTGTACCTATCAGAGTGGATTTCTTCAACAGAAGTTTGCCAGAGGTCAACACTCTCGTTGCCATGGGTTCTTTTACAGTGCACCAAGTGCGTGCTGCACACGGAACCTCGGTTTATCGTCTCATCCGATTGACTAGACACTAAGTTCGATCTTCCAGTCAAACTACGGAGAAAAGGCGAGAGCGGGATTCGAACCCACACCCTCACGGACTCTGTATTGGCAGATGAGCGTCTTAACCATTCGGCCACCTTCCTCCCAACGAGTGAGAGGTCACCCCGAAGCTGGTGACGGCCGGTTCTGAATCGTGCCATTGAACCCAGTGATGGGGTCACATAGTAAATAAACTTGTGTTGGCGGAGGGCAAGAACGGACCGACGATCCCCATGTCAGTGACAGACTTTTATCTGACCTTGTACTGTTGGTGTCAAGGCCATTGCGATTTTTAAGTTAAGGACGCGCTGTAGAAGTTTGTGAAGGCCACGTTTTTCTTTTATTTATTTATAGTCTGTTCATCTAAGATGATGATATTAGACTGATGGTGAGGGACACTGCAACTTGCTTCCTTTTTATACGAAGAAATAAAATCTAATTTTGATGATTATGATGAACACGTTTATGGATATGGTTATTTATTTCTTGCTATACGGATCTGACATGACTTCACCTTTTGCAAATGTCACTAACCCTTTTCGGGGGAAAATACTGAAATATGATCAGTTTGACTGGAATCAAATCGAGTCTGTTAGGAATACTCACATGTGTTTGTGAAATAAAGTAGTTTCATATATATGGTAATATTTGGAATGAATGTGAAATAAATAAATGAATGAATGAATATAGCCATATTTCGCTAAACAACTTCTTAAAGGTTCATTGGATCCACCAAGAGATAAGCTGACCTTCAATTGTGAGTACCAATAAAATTATAGTAGTTAATCTACGATCTGCTATTCGCGAGAAAATTGTGCAACATTCGGGGTACTCAGTAGCAGAGCAGTTTATCTGGGCATAGGAGCTTTAAGATTCTTCTTCTTCTCGTTCGTCATATGAACACCCCAGTCACCGTGTTGAAGGCAGCTGTACGCTGCAGGTCCTCCACACAGCCGTAGAGCTTCCGGGTCAGTGGAGTTGGGTCGGGCTCTAAGACTGACATCCAAGTTATTCCAAAGCTGGTCTGTTGGTCGAATGAAGTCAGCTGTTCATGCTTTTGAAATGTTTCTCTGCTGTATCTGCTACAGGTCAGACTACGACAGAACTCTCCGAAGTTATGGTGACACAACACAGAGACCACATTGCTTTTGAAATGTTCCTTGAATCACCTCCACCACCACTATCACCACCACCACCACCACCACCATCATCATCATTGTCATATCAGTGTTGTTTCCACCTCCCAATCTCAGTAGCGTTACTTTAACGTTGCTCATTCCGAACTCCTTCCAAGTGTCACATGCACATTCTGTAGCAGTCGGGTTATGGTTGTCTACATTCGGCTGTTCATGTCAGGTCGCTGTGAGGCGTTGGGAACTTGGACTTGGTTTAAACAAATCTTTATTCAGTAAACATGTTACACATGTACACATAGACACCGGAGCAGCAACAAGCTAACAGCTTACTGAGAACTTCAAGCTAATGCTGTTCTGTACTTCTTACCACTTTGTATACATATGGGAAGGTGAAGTTAGGTGCTATACGCTAATCAGAACTGCATTGAAGTTGTCAGTATATATCTTATGTCAAGGGACACAATTGCACTTTACTTTTCCTTTTTCAATTAAATTTTTTTTTGGTACTCATATAGTGGCAAAAAGCAGACAAGTGGAATAATCCTCCCACACAAAGACCGAATTTCGACGTTGTTCGAAATGTCTGAGGCACTCCAGGTTATCAATCACCGCTGCTGCCAGCCATAAATCTTCAAGATTTGCCTGTATGTGCCTGAGATAGGTGATCAAAGGTTTACGACTTCCCACAGTCAAAGCCTTAGTCGGTGAGTGGAGTTTCTGCCCTTCACGTAAATATGTGGCCCGGACGTAAAGTTTTTAGATATAATAAGAAGGGGAAAGAAGGGTACGAGAAGGGAGAAAAGAAACAAGACTAAACAGACGTCCACCCGTCCCCTCCACCATCTTTCTCCTCAGCAAAATAACATCAAGACACGTCCAAGTGTCAGCTGAGCGTTTTAAAAAAAGAAACGTTCTGCGTTGGAGGCTGGAGACAAAGCAGAGGTTCCCCCACCCTGTCTTTGTATGTGCATTGTATTCATTTTCATTTCTTCGCGTGTTTACCTTTCCCTTGAAAATAAAATTTCGACTGCTCGAACAGGGCTCCTTTCGATTTCGGTTCTTGATTGTTTGTAAGACTGGATTTCACAACGCATTGTTGCCAGGGACAACTCCTTGATGTGTGTGTGTGTGTGTGTGTGTGTGGGGGGGGGGGGGGGGGGGGGGGGGGGGGGGGGGGTCTTTTACATGCGCTACGTTTAAGCTGCTGAAGGACTGAGCACCACACCATGAATCAGTGTGTTGTGCAAGGGGAGAGTGGTGCTTGGGAGACAGAAGTGTTTTGACCTGCCCCTAAGCAAATGCTTGAAAATTGGAACGCGAACTTCGTTTCTCTCCAGATCGTTAAAGCAACCATCTGGCCACCTTTAAAATCATGATCAAACTGACCTAGCTGTGACCATTGCAAGAGGTTCGACAGTTACCTCCCGTTTCACACACCTCCGTTTCCACCCACCTACACACACACACACATACACACACATACACACACACACACACACACACACACACACACACACACACTCACACACACACACACACACACGCACATACATGTGCTAATATCACTTAAAATGGAAGACGTTAAACTGAAGACACACACACACACACACACACACACACACACACACACACACACACACACACACGCACATACATGTTCTAATATCACTTAAAATGGAAGACGTTAAACTGAATACACACACACAACACACACACACACGTACACGTGTGCGGGATAGTTTGTATGTTTCCGATTTATGTTCGAAAATTTGGAGGTTAATTAAATCTGAACTGATAACTTTTTCCCCTTTTCTTTACCCTTGCGAAAAAAAAAAAATTCAGATTTCAGATTTGCCCGGGGGGGGGGGGGGGGGGGGGGGCTGTGGGGGGGTGGGGGTTACTCATGACAGCAGACAGGAAAAAGAACTTGCGTCCCTCCCTTACCCTTCTCCCCCCCCCCCCATCCCCGTGAAGGTAAAGCGGGCAGAGGTAAAGAAAGGTGTACAGTGGTGGGTACGATAGCCGCCACAATGACCACGGGAACAGGGTGGGGGAGGATCAGTGGCCAGATTGTCCCGTTAACCTGTTGTCCCCCCCACCCCCTCCACCTCCGCTCCCTTCCCAATCCGCGCTCATAGCAGGGGGTCTTGGGGCACCTTGATACCTTATCTGCCTTCAGAGTTCGACATTGTCAAACGGTCCGCTTGTTAGCCGCTAGAGCGATTGGCTGAAACCCGACCTTTCCACTTTCCATCATGAAGTTAATAACTGCCCTCTTATTGGCTGAAACCCGACCTGTCCACTTTCCATCATGAAGTTATAACTGCCCTCTTATTGGCTGAAACACGACCGTTCCACTTTCCATCATGAAGTTATAACTGCCCTCTTATTGGCTGAAACCCGACCTTTCCACTTTCCATCATGAAGTTAATAACTCCCCTCTTATTGGCTGAAACCCGACCTTTCCACTTTCCATCATGGAGTTAATAACTGCCCTCTTATTGGCTGAAACCCGACCTTTCTACTTTCCATCATGAAGTTAATAACTGCCCTCTTATTGGCTGAAACCCGACCTTTCCACTTTCCATCATCATGAAGTTAATAACTGCCGTCTTATTGGTTTCAACCTTACCCGCTTCTTCAACAAACACGTTCTCTAGCCCGAGAAATATGGGAGGGTTATTGAGAAAAAAAAAGATCACTTTTTCCCCCCTTTCCTTCAGCATTCATAACTTGCGGTGGTTCGGATTTCTGTGACCCCCTGTTGCGTCTGTCCTCCCCCTCTTGTCCCTCCCCTCCCCTCGCTCTAGCCATCCTCTTTCCCTTCCCCTACCCCCCCCTCCCCTTCTTCCCCTGTATATAAGTTAGCTGCATTGATATCGGTGGGCGGTTTTTTCTTCTTTTTTTTTTTTTTTTTTTTTTAAATTGTTGGAGGTAATTCCCCCGGCATTCAGGCAGGGCTTCTAATCGCTTTTCTATCACCCGTGTCTGTGCTTCTTCTTTTACCTCCGTGGTCGGGTGACACGACTACTGGGGTGGGGTGGGGTGGGGTGGGGCGGGGTGATAAATGATGTTTGAGAACCCGGGTGGCGATGAACTGGGGGTGGCGGCCATGACCTGGGGCTGCCCCCCCGGGTACGCTGGGTGTGTGTGTGTGTGTGTGTGTGTGTGTGTGGGGGGGGGGTGTAGGGTCCGAACGGACTGTCTTGTAATGTGACCAGCACCGTGCGCTTCGTTCTGTAGTAGTGTGTCGTCAGGAATGTGTCTCTTTGTGGTCCCTGGAGCCACAACGTCCTTTCATCCAGCTTCAAAAATATGTCAGATAACCCCAGCCTCCCCCCCCCCCCTCCTACCCCCGACCCCCTCTTGTCAAAGTCCCTTTCTCTTCTGTCGGTATCCTCTCTCTCTCTGTGTATCCTCTCTCTCTGTCTTCTGTCGGTATCCTCTCTCTCTCTGTCTGTCTGTATCCTCTCTCTCTCTCTCTTCTGTCGGTATCCTCTCTCTCTCTGCCTGTATCCCCCCCCCCCTCTCTCTCTCTTCTGTCGGTATCCTATCTCTCTGTGTCTGTATCCTCTCTCTCTCTCTCTCTCTCTCTCTCTCTCTCTCTCTCTCCTGTCTGTATCCTCTCTCTCTTCCTGTCTGTATCCTCTCTCCCTCTCTCTTCTGTCTGTATCCTCTCTCTCTCTGTGTCTGTATTCTCTCTCTCTCTCTCTTCTGTCTGTATCCTCTCTCTCTCTCTTCTGTCTGTATCCTCTCTCTCTCTCACTCTCGCTCTCTCTCTGTCTGTATCCTCTCTCTTGTGTCTGTATCCTCTCTCTCTGTGTCTGTACCCCGCTCTCTCTCTTCTGTCTGTATCCTCTCTCTCTTCTGTCGGTATCCTCTCTCTCTTCTGTCGGTATCCCCTCTCTCTTCTGTCGGTATCCTCTCTCTCTCTCTCTCACTCTCTCTCTCTGTCTGTATCCTCTCTCTTGTGTCTGTACCCCCGCTCTCTCTCTTCTGTCTGTATCCTCTCTCTCTTCTGTCGGTATCATCTCTCTCTTCTGTCGGTATCCCCTCTCTCTCTCTCTTCTGTCGGTATCCTCTCTCTCTGTCTGTCTGTCTGTATCCTCTCTCTCTTCTGTCTGTATCCCCTCTCTCTCTGTCTGTATATCTCTCTCTCTGTCTGTCTGTATCCTGTCTGTGTCTGTCTGTATCCTCTCTCTCTCTCTTCTGTCTGTATCCTCTCTCTCTCAGTGTCTGTCTGTATCCTCTCTTTCTCTGTGTCTGTATCCTCTCTCTGTCTGTCTGTATCCTCTCTCTGTCTGTATACTCTATCTCTGTCTGTCTGTCTCTCTCTGTCTGTATTCTCTCTCTCTCTGTCTGTCTGTATCCGCTCTCTCTCTCTCTCTTTCTGTATCCCCCCCTCTCTCTGTCTGTCTCTGTCTCTCTCTCTGTCTGTCTCTCACCGTCCCCAGCTCGCCCAACTTCCCACGGAGGTTTTCTACAAATGATCAGTAAACAGTAAAGAGTGGTAACTGTCTCCATTCACAAGGTGCACAACTTCAAGTCAATGCTGCTTTTCGCTACCGATTCAGCCAGCACACAGGTAAATAAAAGGTACATTGGAACAAACCCAGACACTTCCTCAAAAAAGGAAGCGCCGGGCTTGCCCTTATACTGATGATCTGACATGTGCACACAGCAGCAAAAACAGAAGAAATGTGCAAACACAAATTAGCTTTTATTCAAGACTGGCATAGCCTCTTTAATCCCGAACAAGCCACACAGAACACGCGGACAATACAGAACAAATGGCTTTCAGACCTGACCAAACATTGAAATTGGCTTACTGGCGTCTATACTATGTTGTTCATGTTAGATAGTGAAAAGACAGACGCAACTGTCGAGACTAAAACACAGAAAGAGGAAGAAAATAATAGCATGCCAGTAATACAGGTGACCACGTTTAGCACATACTATACATGTATACGAATATGATTTCCAATGATAAATCTTTTCTTGCGTTCAATGTATCAACGTGTAAACTTTCCTAAACGTCTCTGCCTATCTGTACACCAGTCTGTAAAGTATACTTAGCTGCAAAAAAAAGTAATTCATTCTTACATTTCACAAACATGTTTGTTCGTAAAAGGAGAACAATCTCTCGTGTACTTGTTTTATACTCGACAACTACTTGATAACACGTACACATTTTCACGCTTTGAAAAGAAACACGTTAAAACCAGTTGTTGACGTCTACTACTAGGAGGGGAGGGGGACGGAGAGGGGGAGGGGGGGGGGATGGGGGGGGGGGGGGGGGATCCAGTAGCAGTGTTAAGCTGTACCTGCTTGTTGTACCAATAAAACCAGAACCACCCCCCACGGGGCAAAGCAGCCAGGCCAAGCTCTTTGTGGGAGACATCGTAAACACATCGTGCCCCCCACAAAAGCTGGAGAGGATCAGCGAGACTGAAACGGGAGGCACTGCCGCTCCTTTAAGAAGACTCTTGCAAGTGAGGTGGTCTTGCAAGACAATCGCGCAATTTAGAGATTAGCGGCGAGAGAAGTTAGTGGAGGTCGGATTTCCTTAACAGTATGGCGACACAAGGTTGTCATGGGGCGTGAGTGGATACAGTCTCCGGTATGAAAGGGGGGGGAGCGGGGCGAGGGGGAGAGGGTGGGGGTGGGGGTACAAAAAGAAGAAGAGGACGAAAACAAATTCACACGAAAACAGGGAAAATGACGGGTTTTTACACACGACAGGGTTTAATTAACTTGTGAGTCGAACCGAAGCTTGCATACACATCACATCAAAGCAAACCAAGCCAAAGAACACAAAAGCAAAAAGGTACAGTATTGGTGTTTTAATTGGTTTAAACATGATTTTATCCTCAAAAGCAGGTAAAGACATTGCGAACACATGGAGCACCAGGCCGGAGCTTATGGTGTGCTCGGAAAACTGTTCATGACTACAGTGAACACATAACACAGCGGTAGTATTATAAGCAACATCAAATATTTGTATTTGTATTTCTTTTTATCACAACAGATTTCTCTGTGTGAAATTCGGGCTGCTCTCCCCAGAGAGAGCGCGTCGCTACACTACAGCACCACCCATTTTTTGGGTATGTTTTCCTGCGTGCAGTTTTACTTGTTTTTTCCTATCGAAGTGGATTTTTTTTTTTTTTTACAGAATTTTGCCAGGAACAACCTTTTTGTTGCCGTGGGTTCTTTTACGTGCGCTAAGTGCATTCTGCACACGGGACCTCAGTTTGTCGTTTCATCCGAATGACTAGCGTCCAGACCACCACTCAAGGTCTAATGGAGTGGGAGAAAATATCGGCGGCTGAGCCGTGATTCGAACCAGCGCGCTCAAATTCTCTCGCTTCCAAGGCGGACGCGTTACCTCCAGGCCATCACTCCACTCCAGTATGAACTAGATCACGGATGAACTCTGAAAGGAAGAGCAAAGAAGTAGTCCCGAGAATATTCGTATATGGTGTTTTAATTTGAGAAAGGAGGGGAATGGCTAATTTCATATGACTTCATTTATTGATTTATTATTATTTTATTTTATTTTATTCTTTTTTTTTTCCAGAGCAATTAACTAGATTCAAACAACGTAAACATCAGGTAGGTACTTTGCGTGACAATCTATGGGAAGAAACTGAAGCAAAGATTACAAACGTAAGTTTCAAATAGTAATGAAACTTTTCAAACGTAAACCACGCTCACTTACCCAGCGCGAGCGCGCGCACAGACACACACGGAGACACACACACACACACACACACACACACAAGAATAAAGAATCAAGAATATTTAATCCTTTCACCCCTTTTGGGGCATGGAGGATATTATATAACAGCAATAGTATTTTACACCAAAATTAAACATAAACAATTGAAATAACATAACTATCAGAAACAGAGTACAAACTATATGAAACAAACATAAATGGTGATAGTATTTTTCTGGTATTAAACCTTAGGATAGATCAGACTACGTTGCTTATCTTTGCAACATTACTTAAGTTTAACCAAATTAATTGTCTTGGCTGCACGAAATAAATTACACAGAAAGCCTCTTCCAACAAGACACAATAAACAATCGTTGGCCTTTTTTTCGCTGACGTTGTAATTTTTTATCGTTTAAATTTTTTTTTAAATTACAAGTCATACGTCATAACCATGTAATACGTCATTACTTAAATGAGGTCACACGAGTCATCATGTAAACATTTGTTGTCAATTATTCAGCATCAATGATCTGAAGTAGATGACTCCTTTGTGCAGCAGCTCACAACAAGCTCCAGCTAACACCTGAGACTACACAAACACACACACACACACACACACACACACACACACACACACACACACACACGTCAACACTTTGACCTCCGCCAGAAGAGCACACACAGCACGATAAAAAACAAATAAGAGAGAGACAAGAGTCAGCCCGCCAAGGAGACATACTCCCGACGTCCGGCAACGCAAGCACTCGTGCCGTTCCATTTACACTCTTTTTTGCCACAGCCACCTCACACCTCACCCAGGTACCTTCACCCATGTTGACCGCCACAGCAAAAGCCCAAAGGACATAGCGGATGTGATTGTTTGCCTTCACCACAAAGCGCTTCTGACTACCCGCTGAAAAAAAAACGTAGAGAGAGTGTGTGGGGGTGGGTGATGTGGGGTGGGGGGGTGGAGTACTTTCAGTGTATTGGAGACTTCCATAACCTTTGATTTATCTGGCAGTGAAAAAATGTACATGATATACTGTTATTCTTTTTCTCTCTCTCTCTCTTCTTTTTCTTTTGTTCTGCTTTGCCTGGACAGAACTTTCTAGTCATCGCAGACTTTGTTCAGTGGGCGAACAGAGACTCTGCGGGCAAACAAAAACAGAATCTGTTGAACTGACAGAACTAATTATTGTTAGGTTTCCTTACCGTCATCTCTTTAAGGTGCGGTATTATGGTGTTTGTATTTGATGGACTTGTGTGCAGGGCGGAAACACACATGGTATAGGTGTGCTGAATTACCTCTTGTTAGCTTTCGGATCTCCCCCATCACCCCACTTCCTCCATCTACCCATCGCTTCTTTTGCTTTCTGTACCAGCCATTGTTAACCAGCGTCACACACACACACACACACACACACACACACACACACACACACGCACACACACACACACACACACACACACACACACACACACACACACACAAAGTAGTAAAAACAGAACTTGAAGGCACAGCATTTTAGAATTAAATGAGTGACTGCGGATCGGTTTTGTGATTGATTGATGTGGATACTTATATAGCGTCTATCCTCGGTCAGAGACCAAGCTCTAAGCGCTTTACATACACGGGGACATTTGAACCACAGGCTGCCTACCTGGGTAGAGCCGACTGACGGCTGCCACTGGGCGCTCATCATTCGTTTTCTGTGTCATTCAATCAGATTTCTGACGCACACGCATACACACTCAGACAGGCATGTATCGGTCAAAGGGAGTGGTATTTCTTTGCATCAGGCAAAGTCCTGAAATTACGAGACACTGCCTCCACTGTTTGTCAGCCCTGTCTGGACCTTAAGAGTCTTTATTTTATTTTATTATTTTTTGTTTGTTTGTTTGTTTGTTTTTTATATACACTCTAAAGTTTTTATTCCGGGGATCAGAATAACAATAATGACACAAAGGAAATGGAAAAAAAATGGACACAACTATAGAACTGTGAAGCTACCAGTCTTTTCGGAAGATAAAAGAATCCCAGCTGATATTGTAAAACTTTTGCGTACAATTCACCAGCCTCCATTGAAACTATGTCAGCACAGCTGCACGAAGGTCTACAAGCCATCTACAATCTACTCACAGCTGCCAACATTAAGAGTCGGTGGATTAAAAAAACAAACAAAAAAAAACAAACAACAACAACAAAAAACAAAAACAAAAAAACAACGGAAACAACAAACTCGACTACAACACTTGTAAAAAGGGCTAAAACTACTTTCGTCAGCTACATATTTGTTCGATATTTATAGATCTCATAAATTAGTCATTTTTTTCTTCTTTTGCATGCACAAAATGTTTATTGCCAAGTAATAACATTGCAGGAAATTGTTGTGGTAAAAAAAAAAAAAAAATTGCAACCGTGCACAGGCCAAAGACAACAGACACACAACCATCAGCCAGTATCTAAGTGCTAAAGTACGGTATAAAAGTACACGTAGGCAGAAAAGGAACACACACAATCACACTCTGTAAGTTTAAAACAACATTTTGAAAAAAAAAGTATATTAAATTGTAAACTTACATGGAGGTAGAAGAGCTTTTATCACAACAAAACAACCGCTCCTTATTACATGTAAAAAGATAAAAATAAAAAATAAAAAAATAAAAAAAGAAGAAAAACCCCAAACTTTCACATGCATACTTCTATTGTCTGTGGTATCCAAAAGATTTTTGTTGTTTTTGATAGAAGGTTTCTGGGGAAAACCCAACGTAATGTCAGTTGTTTTCTGCACCTTCCGTCCTTTTGTCTGTACAACAAAGAGGGGATAGACAGGCCAAATACAATGGCTTAAAGGTAAATGCACTTGCCTGATGTCAGCCCCACGTGGCAAGCTCATCTCCCAAATGGCAAAAATAGATAAATAAATAAATAAATAGATTAAAAGAAAGGATGGGGTGGGGGATGATGGGGGATGGAATGGGAGATAGAATGTTTAAATGATCCAGCATCCTGATAAAGAAAACGATGAAATTATCAGAACAGTACACACACACACACACACACACACACACACACACACACACACACACACATATATGTATATATATTGCTGATCTTGAAATACGTTCCACCTATTCTATTTACACAACACACACACACACACACACACACACACACACACACACACACACACACACACACACATACACAAACACGGTAATTGTCATTCACACTCCATTCATAACGACTGTTCCCAA
>NC_134881.1:25157278-25162278 GCF_041734735.1 Babylonia areolata
GTTGTCCACGTGGAGAAACGCCCTCTCCTTTGTTTCGGAGACAAGATATCAGATTCACGCTACGATCACTATACAGTGCAGAATAATTACTATGCACTATCATATGATTATCCTGAGATCAGGTACACCACGATCACAAAGAATTACTGTGTACTATGATACAATTATCATGCGATCAGTAACACGACGATCACAATAAAATACAATATAATTACGATTTTGTACAATACGATTATCATGCGATTGCTTTGGAATAAAATGCAATGCTGTACACACACCCACAATACACTAAATTTTACGACGAAAAGTCCTCGCCTTCCGAGATTAACCATGTTTTTAACCAATCTGAATGCATTTCATTGATACAAATTACTGGCATTCCATGTTGTATAAGAATCGGTAGTGATATAATATTTTCAGAACCTTCCCTTGACACAATGTTAAAGGCGTATGTGGATTCTAGATAAGTAAATGATGGCGTCAGCATTCCATAGGCATACAGTGAATCATGAACTGCGTTCAAAGTCAAGGTTGGAGATCTCCAGGTGAATAAAGCATCGAGGTGGTCGTCACCATGAAGACCTTACCCATTGTGCGTGCCCCAAGAAGGTTGTCCTGTGATGTTGACCAAAGAGAACCACACACATACACCACAGTTGTGAGGCTTTGTTTCAATGCTCTCTGGGGGCACATGAAATAAAGTTCTTGCCTTGCCTTGCCTTGTCTTGCCTTGCCTTGCCTTGTATTGTATTGTGTCAGCGGTGTTGTCACAATAGATTTCTCTCGGTGAGCCTCGGACAACATTCCATAGAGAGTTAGCGTCACCACAAAGCAACCCCTCCCCACACCCCACTCCCCTCTTTCTACACTTTTTTTTTGAAAAGAAAGAATGTTTCTCAGTGCATGAAAAAAAATGTATGTATTGTCCTCGTGAGAAATCCCGGCTGCATGCCTTGGGAAGTGCGTGTCGTCAAGAGTTACAACCTCCCAACATTTTTTTCCTTGTCGTTTTTATTTGGTTTGTCTTGTTTATCTCCAAACACATACTGGCCGCCACACCCAGGTTCCCACCCCCAGGTCCCCACCCCCAGGTCCCCACCCCCAGGTTCCCACCCACCCCCAGGTTCCCACCCCCAGGTCCCCACCCCCAACTCAAAACCAGACCAAAAGAAGTTCATCGGTGTGCACTCAAACTACTCAGCGGCCACTCCACCGCTTACTCACATTGTGCACAGGTGCAGTTTTTCTCGTCCCGCTAACTTTGTAGACTGAAGCGAGAGATTGAGGACATACACACTCCGGTAGGGATTGTCTGCACAGTGCATGTTTGCCTCAAACAGTTTGAGCCTCGGACAACATTCCATAGAGAGTTAGTGTCACCACAAAGCAACCCCCATCCCTCCCCCATCTTTCTACACTTTTTTGGAAAGAAAGAATGTTTCTCAGTGCATGAAAAAAAATGTATGATTTGATAATCACAATAGATTGTCCTCGTGAGAAATCCCGGCCGCATGCCTAGGTAATTGCGTGTCGTCAAGAGTTGCAACCTCCCAACATTTTTTTCCTTGTCGTTTTTATTTGGTTTGTCTTGTTTATCTCCTAACACATACTGGCCGCCACACCCAGGTCCCCACCCCAAGACCCCCACCCCAAGGCCCCCATCCCCAGGCACCCACCCACCCCCATGTCCACACCCCCAGCTCCCCACCCCCAGGTTCCCACCCACCCCCAGGTCCCCACCTCCAGCCCCCCACCCCCAGGTTCCCACTCCCAGCCCCCCACCCCAAGGCTCCCACTCCCAGCCCCCCACCCCCAACTCAAAACCAGAGCAAACGAAGTTCATCGGTGTGCACTCAAACTACTCAGCGGCCACTCCACCGCTTACTCACATTGTGCACAGGTGCAGTTTTTCTCGTCCCGCTAACTTTGTAGACTGAAGCGAGAGATTGAGGACATACACACTCCGGTAGGGATTGTCTGCACAGTGCATGTTTGCCTCAAACAGTTTGAGCCTCGGACAACATTCCATAGAGAGTTAGTGTCACCACAAAGCAACCCCCATCCCTCCCCCATCTTTCTACACTTTTTTGAAAAGAAAAAAATGTTTCTCCGTGCATGAAAAAAAAATTGATTTGATAATCACAATAGATTGTCCTCGTGAGAAATCCCGGCCGCATGCCTTGGTAAGTGCGTGTCGTCAAGAGTTGCAACCTCCCAACATTTTTTTCCTTGTTTTTATTTGGTTTGTCTTGTTCCTAACACACACTGGCCGCCACCCCCAGGTCCCCACCCCAAGTCCCCACCCCCAGGCACCCACCCACCCCCAGGCACCCACCCACCCCCATGTCTAGCGGCGGAGGGAGGGGGCGTTGGGGGGGAAAAGGGGGCGGGGGGGGGACGGGGGGGGGTGTGTGTGTGAGAGACAAACCCCACAAACTTTTAACTACTTTAATATTCTTTAGGCTGTGGACAAGTCCTTATCCACCTGTACTCAAAACCAGAGCAAACGAAGTTCATCGGTACGGTGTGCACTCAAACTACTCAGCGGCCACTCCACCGCTTACTTACATTGTGCACAGGTGCAGTTTTTCTCGTCCCGCTAACTTTGTGGGCTGAAGCGAGAGACTGAGGACATACACACTCCGGTAGTGATCGTCTGCACGGTGCATGTTTGCCTCAAACAGTTTGATTACCACACTGTTTGCTGTGGTGGGCGTGAGCGCCGCTGTGGAACTGTTGACGGCGGGTACTGCCTTCTTATTTCTCTTCACCGTGTGTGGAAAGGCTGAGGACCCGAAGTGTTTGAACGGTCAGCATCCTTGTGAACTGTGGCTGTGTGCCCACCACCCTATCTCTCTCTGTCTAAACAGAGGTGTGTGTGTGTGTGTGTGTGTGTGTGTGTGTGTGTGTGTGTGTGTGTGTGTGTGTGTGTGTGTGTGTGTTGTAAATGTGCGTTTATTATGATTTGTGTCTGATGTAGTTGTGATATTAGAAAGCGCTATATAAATGTATTATTGTTATTAGGATGAAGAAGAAGAAGATGATTGTTATTATCATTAGTATTATCATTATTGTTGTTGTTGTTCCAGTCCCTTACAGGTCATCAACTTTACAACTTAAGGTTTTATCAACGTACAAGTTATCAACTTTGATTGAATAGGAGCATGTCAGGGTAGAAAAAAAACAACCCACTATGATGATGCCTGTGATGGAACCCAGCTCATACCATCCAGGCTGTCCGTCGATGGTAGTACTGTTGCGCCCTGTCAGTTCATCCACTGCAAGGAAAGTCGATGTACAAATGCAGCAGGAAGAATTCTGGTTTCAGTTTCAGTAGCTCAAGGAGGCGTCACTGCGTTCGGACAAATCCATATACGCTACACCACATCTGCCAAGCAGATGCCTAACCAGCAGCGTAATTCTGGACAAACAAATAAAAAAAAGTTGCCATGCACACGCTGACAAGATCGTGTCACGATTATTTAATAGTAAAGTCCTGGAAATTCTCTTCAATATTTCCCTCATTCATTGCTAGTTAAGAAAAGATTGATATTGAGGAGATGGAGTGTGATACTAGTAACAGTAACATGTTGCGTGACTTTTCAATCTGGACTTCAATTTCACGAATTACATATATACTTTTGCTGTCATCGGTTCCGTCAGATGATGCGCAGGGAGCTTTCGTGGCGAAGAGAACGCGTACTATTGCTTTTGTTAATTAATTATTGTTAATTTGGGCCATCATTTTCTTTCTGAATGTCTGTCTTGTCTCACACACATACCCAATCGGTCATCACACTGCCTCCTTCACACACACACACACACACACACACACACACCTTTCATCGCCATCACACACACGCCCCTTCCTTTCATTGGCCATCCAGACAGGTATTGACTCGCCAAGTTTGGAACTCTCTCAACATGTATTCTTCGTGCTGCAGCTAATACCTGGCTGTTTAACAAACCAGACCAATGACTGTTTAGCGAGCATGACGAGCGCGCTTTGGACGGAATTACAGATCGTGTCGCCGCCCTTCTGTGTTGACATGAAGCACGTGCTGTCTACGTGCTTGACACGTGTGGCAGAGGATGAGCGGTTGGCCGTCAACCTTTGCCATCCAACCTTGCACGCCATCTCTCTCTTGTCATGCATTTGGTCGTCTGATTACTGGGGAGGGGCGTGTGTGTGTGTGTGTGTGTGTGTGTGTGTGTGTGTGTGTGTGTGTGTGTGTGTGTGTGTGTGTGTGTGTTCAAAACACTTATGCACCACTAGAATTTCCTATCACTGCGGAAGGCTCAATACAAAGTAGACCACAGTTAAAAGCATTAGGGTATGAAGACTTTCTTTTTGTTTGAAGAGTGTAATTATTAGAGAATTTTTGTTGGAAAATCCTGTAATGGCAAACATACTGTATCTTAAAAAAAACAACAACTGAACACGCACACACACAAAAAAACGAAACAAAACAACGCCCCCCCCCCCCCCCCCGCCGCCCCGCCCCCCCCCCCCCCCGATCCCCCCCCCAAAAAAAAAACAACAACAAACAACAACAACAAAAAACAACAACAACAACAAAAAAGCCCAACAACAAAAAAACCCCGCAACAACCCACCCTACCTTTAGTTTCTCAAGCAAGAGTTGAACTTCGATACCATAAAAATGATAGGAAACCGTGGCTGGATTGTAACAAACGGCTTTATCGGACAATGTTCGCCGCCAGAAAATAAAACACAAACACGCTGTATCGAGCTTATCTCACTCGATCACTAGGTATTTAGGTTAAGGTGTTAACCGCCAATACAAGAGCGGCTGTGGAAACAAGCTTTACAAACACCGTGCATGATTTCGTCGGCGTTGGCGCAAAAGAACAAACTTGCTTTGCATTGTATGTTATTAACGACCGAAAATTTCAAAGCGGTGGACCGTCGTCAGGTCTGACAAAGCAGATTTGCGTGTTTGGGGGCGAGGTGAAGTCTCGAACTCGGAGGATTAAAGT
>NC_134881.1:25167278-25174778 GCF_041734735.1 Babylonia areolata
GGGGAGGGGGGGCGGCAGGGGGGGAGGGGGGGAGGGGAATTGCAGGGGCGGGGGTTGGGGGGGGGTATTATCACTGACCCCCAATGCCCCAGCGGGAGGGCGGCGACACACAGTCAATCTTTTGGAGGTGAACCTGGAACACCATCCTCAGCCACCCCCAACTCCCCTCCCCCCTGCCGCCCCCCTCCCCCCCCCCTCGCTCGGTCCTGTCACATCCAGCTTACCCAGGTAAATCCCGACTCTCATATCCCCCCTATGCTACCACACCCGACATCCAGCAGTCCCCAAAGCCTGGCTGAACTGAACTGAACCTCCAGAGAGAGAGAGACACGGCACGGTGTGTAGTGGTGGAGGGGAGGGAAGAAGAAGGATGACATCCCTCAATCCTAAGTCCCGCAGTCAGTGGATGTCTGGGAAAGGGATAACCCCCCCCCCTCCCATCCCTCAGCACCCCCAAGGGCGACTAATGATGGGGCAAAATTCAAGGGGCCGGAGAAAATGGAAGTGGCGGTGAAGCTGAGGTCGAGTGTCCAGCGGCCATTGTGTGTGGGTGCTGGTCCGCTTGGCACGGATTGTACCGGGCACGTGGGGCAGCACGTGGAGCACTATGGGGGCCACTCACTGTGCATGGAGGAAGAAAGAAAGCTGGAGACTAGAGAGCTCGTGAACACAATGCGTTTTCTTCTTTCTTTCTTTCTTTCTTTCTTCTTCTTGTGAACAGGGTATTAAGCTATGGGTCTGATGGATCTTTTGAGGGAGGAAAACTGAATACCAAAGCTGGTGGAAGAAGGCATATTAATTATCATGAATCAAATGGATTCAATAGTTAAAATCATCTCCATTCACGCTCTGTTTCTTAGAGGAGGAAGAAAAATGCTCAGGACCAGGGATGGAATGGGGTTATTATTTCAAACCTGTATATTTAGGAACAAGAAAACATGTAGTTTGAAAAAGGAAGGAAAATGTGCTGTGGTCTTTTCACTATACCCGTTGAAGACAAAGAATTTCCTGGGACTGGGATGAAAAAAAAAATCATGGCTTCTTTATCCCGAAATCTGCTGGAAGGTTTCCCATTCTTTCTCTAGAAAGACGAATACTGGCGAGAAGGTCTGGAAAGACACGTCATGGATGCAGAACCTACATGCTACATCTCCCAGAAGAGGAGCAACTTCACACATTGATCAGCTGAGCTGTACCGTGAAGAGAAGAACGTGGAATGAGGGAAGGCCTTTTTAGTTCAGTCACACGTCTTGAGTGGGATGCAGCCAAGTAGTCCAGTCATTTTACTCGAAAAAAAGGACCAAAATGTGCACCAACTGCTATTAAATCAATTTTTGCTGGAATAGATACAAGATTATGTGGGGAAACAATGTCACAAAAAGACCGGACACACCACCTTTGATTTTGACCCAGATTTTGTTTTAACCCTTTCGCCGCCAGTCAATTTAGAGTGTGAAATTCCCTTGTGCTATAAACACAGAAAATATGGTGTCTAAGAATAGCTGGGGATTTCCCTTGTGATGTGTAGAAGATATGGCGTATCCTACCACCGAACATAAAGAGCAGTAGGTTCATGGATAACAGACCCATGATCTGGTCACCCTTCAGTGGCATGGGTCCTCTACGTAGCTGCTGTATAAATGCGGATTTGGCAGTGGAAGTGTTAATGTCAGCTTTTCCTAGGTGTTTTGAAAACTGATCACCGCAGAGTGGACAGACATAGAAACACCATTGTACTTACAATGAATACATTGTAAATGGTTTGGATTAAGGTCGGGGGGGGGGGGGGGCAGTAGGCGTCCTTCCCTCTCACCCTCAGCTCAACCTGGGTGTGACAATAACTGGACTCGGACCAGGTAACAGCACTCGTGGAATACGTCTCCAGCGATTGCTCGCGTCTGCTAGTGGACGTTTACGGGCTATGGCCGTTTTTATTCCGCCATTACCCTGGCCCGGTTTCGGGATCTTTTGGATTTAAATGTTGGGGAAACTGCTGGCCTTTTCCTATTTTTTCTGCCTCTCTATTCAAGAGGGAAGAATACCGAGGGTTAATAAGAGCTTGCCGGAAGGACTAACGTTTGAAAATAGTTGATGAATTAAAAGAAACTGTTGCAGTTTTCTTTGCCCTCATTCTTACCTGCTTATTTATATTCACCCAGATAAAACAGAATAATTTCTTTCGGGATCGTTTTAAGCCCAAACGGAAAGTTTGCGAAGATTGTCTTTAAAAAGAAAATAAACGTTCATCTTTTTCTGCGTTAATAAATTGCATGGTTTTTTTTATAAGCAGACATAACATCAGCTCACACACACACACACACACACACTCTCTCTCTCTCTCTCACACACACACACACGTACGCACGCACACACACGCACGCACACACACGCATACACACACACACACACACACACACTCTCTCTCTCTCTCTCTCACACACACACTCACACACACACACACACATACATACACACACACACGTACGCACGCGCTCACACACACACACACACACACAATGACACGCACACATTCTTTCTCCCCCCTCTCTCTCTCCTCTCTCTCTCTCCCTCTCTCTTCCTCTCTGTCTGTCTGTCTCTCCCTCTCTCTCTCTCTCTTTCTCCCTGTCCCTCTCCCTCTCTCCTTCTCCCTCTCGCTCTCCCTGCCCCCCCCCCAGCCCCACCCCCCAGCACCCCCCCCCCGACCCCCCTCTCTCTCTCATTCACATCGCTGACTCAGTTCATTCCTGTTGACAACCTGTCGCCCCGACCAGACCCCCTGTATTCCATGTGTCACCCTGGCTTCCCTGTCCCCAGCCACCTCACCTCGCCTCGTCCAGTTCCGGTTACATCAGAACCACGTCTCCTCCCCCTCCTCCGCCCTCTCCACACAGGGGAGGGTCCTTGACAGTGCTGACGGGCCCACAGGTGTGCGGGGGGGTTGGGTGGGGTGGGGGGGTGGGGGGGAGCAGATGTTGTGACACAGTCTCCCCGCGGGGCTGGCTGGTTCTGGGGGGGAGGAGGCTGGAGATTGTGTCAGATAGGGAGGGGCTGTACAGGCTCTGGATTATAGAGGTGAATTTTTCAGGGGATTGGGGATCTCTGCTTGAACGGATGGAAGGGCGTGACTGAAGCCATGTTCTTGGAGGGTGAGCGTGTGTGTGTGTGTGTGTGTGTGTGTGTGTGTGTGTGTGTGTGTAGGCAAGCTGTGGTTGTCATGGTGTCTATTTTGTTTTGGTTTTTTTTTTCCGCCATGATGTCGAGAACGACGGGGCTGCAGAGTCCAACTTCACTGTGGTAGAACAGCTTTAGTGCCCGTCCACCATTTTGTTTTTTTAATGATGAACTGATGGGTAACGATTCATGCACATTTGCTATCGTGTGTGCTTACGTTCGTACTTGAGTGCATTTTAACGACTGTCTGTGGCGGGAGAGACTGAGGGGGATTGAGCGTTTGTCCGTGTGTATTGAGAGAGAGGGAGGGAGGGAGAGAGATTTGGGAAAAAGAAAAACAAATCGGGGAAAGATCCTGCTCGACAGAAATAAACAACAACAAAACGGTTGACAGAAAGAAAGATTCTATTATCAGAGTTCAAAGTAATCGACTGTTCAATACTCAGAAAAGTTTTTGTCTGAAAGACAAACAGAATCAGCCTGTCGTGATCAGATGTGTTGAGCAAACGCTGAGGAAAACGGGCCTGGAATACAAATTTTCTGGCCTTTTCCAATGATAAAGACACCAGCAATTCAGAATATTTCAAATTTCCGAACCTAACTCTTGGTAGTAATGAAAGGCACAGAAATACACACAACAGTACATGATAATCAGTCGTGTTCGACTGTTACCATCAGAACAGCAGAGGAGGTAACTGCTGTCCCGACTATCTGGGCTAGAATTCTGATTATAGTGGAGTGTGTTTTGCCCAAGATACACCCCCATTCTCTCGGCCAAGAGGGTTTAGGACAGTCGGCGTTGGGATGGTTCTCAAAGGCCAATTAGCCCCGAGGCTGCAGCACTAAGAGGCAGTTCAGTTTTGCCTCAAAGTTTGAGAGTCATAGTCCTTCTCCGAAGACAACGCTGTAAATTGTTTCCCATTGCAACAGAGAAAACATTGATACAGCTGTCACGTTTCTGTTGGCCCAACTGTAAACTTATGTCAGTCTGTGATATAAACTGAGTGTTGGGCCAGTAGCAGTAGTACATAATGTCAGAACAATGAACGCGAAGACACACGAGAAAAAAAATACATAAAGGCAAAAAGAGAGATTGCAACTATTTCGTTTCATAGAAGATATTCTGGATATAAAATCAGTTGTGTTATAGAGTAACGCTGGTCCGAGATTCTGTCACGTGGCTTTTCTGCACGCGACCTCAAACAGTCTGGAAATCGGATGTGCGTCATTTTTACGATATGAAACACAGTTTTAGCTTAATGTCTGGAAAAAAACACGAGTCTTGGCAAGTACACATGCTCACATGTCATCTTTGGAAACAAAAACAACACACACACACACACACACACACACTCACACAAGCGTAGTCCTGGGTATGAGAGTAGTGGGAATAAAGAAGTTGGACCTGGAATGATAAACACTCTAAACTTGATATCAAACAGAAATTGAACCTCCAATCATCAATGTACAAACAAAAGTTGATATGCAGAAGAAGTGGGTGTCACATGGCGTAAACTGAACTAGTTTAGGGACAAGTTTGAACCACGAAGCCACCATGTTCATCACAGCCTCAGTTTCAGTTTCAGTGGCTCAAGGAGGCGTCACTGCGTTCGGACAAATCCATATTACTTAATGTCTGGGAAAAAAACACGAGTCTTGGAAAGTACACATGCTCACATGTCATCTTTGGAAACAAAAACAACAACAACAACACGCGCACACACACACACACACACACACACACACACACACACACACACAGACGTTTCATAACGAAAACCACCGGTTTTCTGTGGTGTTTTTGTAACCCCTGTTCACCCCCCCCCCCGAACCCCCACCCCCACTAATATCGGTACCTGTCCACACCTATTGATAGGCAGGTACGCCGAACAAATACCGGCGGCATAATAACTATCGTTGGCCATGGCTGCTGGGGTCATCTAATGGTGTTATATCACCTGATGTCCTCCCATCACTGTGAAGCCGGTGTAGTGACCGGCAGGGCCCCACACCCGCTGTGCTGTCTGTGTTGACCCTCACGGGAGGCTGGCTGACTCATCAGGGGATTGGACTGCTTGTTCAAGGTGACGAGCTCTGTCACTGCTACACTGTCACGCTTCGGTGAGGCGACGTAAAATAAATCATCAGTCCCAAGTGTGTGTTTGACCGGCTTGAAGACGGCGCCAGGGCCATGGGGATTAAAAAGCTTACAAGCAAAGATAGATGGAAGACGACGCTAGGTCCATTGGGATTAAACAGCTGATGAACAAAGATAGATGGAAGACAACGCTAGGTCCATTGGGATTAAACAGCTGATGAACAAAGATAGGTGGTAGACGACGCTAGGTCCATTGGGATTAAACAGCTGATGAACAAAGATAGATGGAAGACAACGCTAGGTCCATTGGGATTAAACAGCTGATGAACAAAGATAGATGGAAGACGACGCTAGGTCCATTGGGATTAAACAGCTGATGAACAAAGATAGATGGAAGACAACGCTAGGTCCATTGGGATTAAACAGCTGATGAACAAAGATAGATGGAAGACAACGCTAGGTCCATTGGGATTAAACAGCTTATAAACAAAGATAGATGGAAGACAACGCTAGGTCCATTGGGATTAAACAGCTGATGAACAAAGATAGATGGTAGACGACGCTAGGTCCATTGGGATTAAACAGCTGATGAACAAAGATAGATGGAAGACAACGCTAGGTCCATTGGGATTAAACAGCTGATGAACAAAGATAGATGGAAGACAACGCCAGGTCCATTGGGATTAAACAGCTGATGAACAAAGATAGATGGGGTCGGGGGTGGTGATAAAACAAAGCCATGGGCACCCGGGCGTGTTGAGCACAATGTTGTTAACGCTATAGGGATTCAGCGTGGAATTATTGTTCCAATTGTATTGAACCCCATGGAAGGAGTTTTCTTTTCTTAGCAGTCCCCGATGTCCAACCAGCTACGCTCAAGAGACTCAGATGCATGCACTGCTTATCAGGGAATAGACCGCTGGCGAGTTCCGTGCTTACATGACTTATAGAGACGCGTCACATGATCTGTGCTCTCGAAGTTGGTTGGCTCTCGGAAATTTCGAGCAACAAGGCAATCGAAAGAGGTAGAACGTGCGAAACAGAAAGCATCTTTTTTCGACTTTTTGTTTCATATTTTGTTCTTTTTCTATCGTGCATATATTGTACATAGTTTGATTGTAGCAGTAGAGGCTACTAACTGAAGAAATGGGGGACAGCGCATGTTGCTGCTTTTGTCTATGTCGATCGCCTTTGACATTGCTTGCGATTTCGAGTCAAGTTAGATGGCGCATGCGCAAGATCCAAGATGGCCGCGGAACTCTCCGGCAACACTCCGAAGGGTGATAATCGGCTTCGTGGTTCCAAGTCTCGCCATTTGAGAACATGCCCATGCAACCCTGGATCTGAGGTGCCACGGGCCGAACAAGAAAAAGACCTTTAGTGTGCATGTGACAGCAATGGAATCTACGTCCTTCTTCCAGCAGGTCATCAGTGTTTGTCGCTGACAACTTCGCCATTGTGGCTGGTGACAGCATTTACTTTAACTGATTAAAACCACGCGTCCAAAGAGAACATAGTTCACTTTGTTTATTCATTCAATTCATCTTTTATTTATTTATTATTTATCTATTTAGTTAGTTATCTATTCATAAAATAAGACTTCGTATATTCTTTAACTTGACGTCTTAAAATGAGGAGCCTTTTTCTCACCAACGGAAATCAGTGCAGAGCTACGATTTCTCAACACACATGCATAGGCGCTTACGCACGGACGGACACACACACACACAAACACACACACAAACACACACACACACACACACACACACACACACACACACACACACACACACACACACATACTTTCACTTACTCGCATGCGTACACAGTAATTCCCCCCCACCCCCTCCACCCACTCGATATTTTTTTCCTACCCTCGTCTAATATCACTTACAGTGAAAAGACGTTAAACTAAAGAACGAACAGATGGATGTACACGTACGCGCACCATTTTTCATGGTTACAGGAAAGGACAATCTGCAAAGTGTCAAGGACTGTTTTTTCGGAAGTTTTGTTCCGACTTGTTCCAGTAACATTTGTGCAGTGGCATAGTCTTCTTCTGCGTTCGTGGGCTGCAACTCCCACGTTCACTCGTATGCACACACGAGTGGGCTTTTACGTGTATGACCGTTTTTACCCCGCCATGTAGGCAGCCATACTCCGTTTTCGGGGGTGTGCATGCTGGGTATGTTCTTGTTTCCATAACCCACCGAACGCTGACATGGATTACA
>NC_134881.1:25179778-25204778 GCF_041734735.1 Babylonia areolata
CTCATGCCTGACTAAGCGCGTTGGGTTACGCTGCTGGTCAGGCATCTGCTTGGCAGATGTGGTGTAGCGTATATGGTTTTGTCCGAACGCAGTGACGCCTCCTTGAGCTACTGAAACTGAAACTGATACAATTATATTCAAATAATGTTTCTTAATTCTTTCTGTTTTTACATTAAGAATATTAGTTATTACCTGCAGTGTGTGGATGTATGTATGAAACGGTGTATGTGATATTTTTTACATTTGCATCTTCGTAATATTCGTAAAAGCTGTTGTTGACTTTTACAGTTATGGTCCCCATGTTGTTTACTTGTCTCTGTTGTGATAATGCACCTGACCAAATTTCTCCAGTTGGAGATAAAGTTATTCTTATCTTATCTTATCTTATATTATCTTAGACAGGCCAGTTTTGTCCGGTGGGTGTGTGTATATGCTGGTTTTTACAGACGAGTAATTTTGTATTGTTGTTGTTGTTACAGACCATGTGTACCGGTCCACGATCCGACAGGAGGACACCATGACTGATGTGGAAGTTCTGGACACCTGCTCCAAGGTACTGACAGGGATACAGGAATATTATATTTTTTTAAAAAAAGAAAAAAGAAAAAAGGCATTTTGTGCAGGGGCACTTTGTGTTGACTTTAATTAGGCAAACAACAAGGGCAATTCAGTGAACTTGTCTGTCTTTCTGTCTCTGTCTCTGTCCCTTTCTGTCTGTCTGTCTCTCTGTCTGTCTCTGTCCCTTTCTGTTTGTCTGTCTCTCTATTTCTATCCCTTTCTGTCTGTCTCTCTGTCTGTCTCTGTCTCTGTCCCTTTCTGTCTGTCTCTCTGTCTGTCTCTGTCCCTTTCTGTCTGTCTCTCTGTCTGTCTCTGTCCCTTTCTGTCTGTCTGTCTCTGTCTATCTCTGTCTATTTCTGTCTGTCTGCCTCTCTGTCTATCTCTGCCCCTTTCTCTCTGTCTCTCTGTCTGTCTTTCTATCTCTGCCCCTTTCTGTCTGTCTCTCTGTCTGTCTTTCTGTCTATCTCTGCCCCTTTCTGTCTGTCTCTGTCCCTTTCTGTCTGTCTTTCTGTCTATCTCTGCCCCTTTCTGTCTGTCTCTGTCCCTTTCTGTCTGTCTTTCTGTCTATCTCTGCCCCTTTCTGTCTGTCTCTGCCCCTTTCTGTCTGTCTCTCTGTCTGTCTTTCTGTCTATCTCTGCCCCTTTCTGTCTGTCTCTGTCCCTTTCTGTCTGTCTTTCTGTCTGTCTCTGTCCCTTTCTGTCTGTCTGCCTCTGTCTATCTATGTCCCTTTCTGTCTGTCTTTCTGTCTGTCTCTCTGTCTGTCTCTGTCCCTTTCTGTCTGTCTCTGCCCCTTTCTGTCTGTCTCTCTGTCTGTCTTTCTGTCTGTCTCTGCCCCTTTCTGTCTGTCTCTCTGTCTGTCTTTCTGTCTGTCTCTGCCCCTTTCTGTCTATCTCTGTCCCTTTCTGTCTGTCTCTGTCCCTTTCTGTCTGTCTCTCTGTCTGTCTTTCTGTCTGTCTCTGCCCCTTTCTGTCTATCTCTGTCCCTTTCTGTCTGTCTCTGCCCCTTTCTGTCTATCTCTGTCCCTTTCTGTCTGTCTCTGTCCCTTTCTGTCTGTCTCTGCCCCTTTCTGTCTGTCTCTCTGTCTGTCTCTGCCCCTTTCTGTCTGTCTCTGTCCCTTTCTGTCTGTCTCTGTCCCTTTCTGTCTGTCTCTCTGTCTGTCTCTGCCCCTTTCTGTCTGTCTCTCTGTCTGTCTCTGTCCCTTTCTCTCTCTGTCCTTGTTCCTTTCTTTCTGTCTCACTGTCTGTCTGTCTCTATCTCGCTCTCTCCCTCCCCCCGCTCTCTCTTTTCTTCCTTCCTTTCTCCCCCAACCCACCCCTCCATATTTTTCAATTGTCTCTATGTGTGTGTGTGTGTGTGTGTGTGTGTGTGTGTGTGTGTGTGTGTGTACCGGACAGACGAGCCCCGGCATTGTGGAGGAGAGCAGGGTCAGCTGGGCAGACGCCTTCGTGGTGGTGTACAGCATCTGCAGCCGGCCCTCCTTCCGCACGGCGCGAGACCTGGTGCACGTGCTCAGCAAGGCTCCGCGCGCCGCCCACCCATCCCCCTCCTCCCCCACCTCATCCTCCTCCTCTCCCCCGCTCCTCCTGCTGGCCAACATGAGGGACCTGGAGCACCGAAGGGAGGTGGGGGTGGAGGAGGGTCACGAGCTGGCCCTGGAATACGGGTGTCAGTACTACGAGGTGTCGGCGGCGGACAGCGCGCTCAGCGTCAGCATCGCCTTCCAGGCCTTCCTGCGCGAGGCGCGGAGCGTGCTGCAGCAGCGGGCGGCCTCCCTCAAGAGGAGAAGGAGCTCCCTGGGCTCCGTCAGCAAGAAGCTGGGAGCCATGTTCGGCAAGAACTCGGGCAGTAGCAGCGCCAAGGACAGCGGAAACGGCAACGGCGGCGACTCGGAGGGCGGAAGGCGTCGGATGTCTCTGACCAACGGGCACGGGCATGGGCACCACCACGGTAGCGGCTGGGGTGGTGGGGGCTGGGGCGGGGACTCGGAGAAACGGAGAACGTCTGTGGAGATCGTGGACCGGAAGTCATAGCCGGAAGGGGTGTGTGTGGCCGTGCGTCGTTGAGTTTTATCATTCTTTTTAATTTTTTTTTCTATGTTTAATAATCTCTCGTTGCACTAACGTTCGCCACACTTGACAAAGTTATGACTATGTTGTTTGAAACATATTTATGTGGCCATCTTTTATTCGTTTGTGTTTGTTTTGGCAATACAGTGCAGCAAGTCTTAAATTTCACACTGTTGAATACAAAGGCAACTATGGAAGAGGAACTCGCCGCCTTTTCCGTGACGACTATCATATTTATGTATACTTCGTCTCCCCTTTTTTTTTTTGACAATGATTTTATCGGTGATAAAAACTTACGGATTTTTTGTTTCTGCCACGCAGAAATCTTGCTGAACAGGCAAACATTTTCACTACGCTGTATCTGGTTTGTTCTTCATTCGATAACATGGATTTTTTTTTCCACATGAGAGCTTGTCTGCTGTGTCGGTAATAATGGACACGTTGGACAACAGTCCTTAGGTGCTGTAACTTGGGACTCTCCATATCTTGGTGCAGATTTCTTCTTTCATGAGACTTTGGTGAACGTAAAGGCTATGTAGCAATAGACAGAAATCTGTGCATATCAGTAAAATCTGGATCATCTGTCCATGTCTTTCGGAATCAACAAAAAGATTGGAGAGAAAAAAATATAAAAAAAACTATTAAAAAAAAACAAAACCGCTGAAAGGAAACATTTCCATCCCTGTTTGTATTTTGTTATATTGTATGCGACCACTTTCTTCACAATGTAACCCTGTATATATCCTTATGCTGGTGTTTTATATTCTGTGCCAGAACGGACGGTGACTTATTCAACGGTACACAGAAATGTAATGCTGGCACTTAGCTAGGGGCTTGTTGCGGAAACGTTGATCATCCTTGGGGAGTGTGTGTACATAGAGTGCGATTCTTCTGCTTTGGTCTGATAGGGGTGTTCAATGATTTGTATGATATATACATATATATATATATATATATATATATATATATATATATATATGATGTGTGTGTGTGAGCCACACTTGGGGTAAGAGGATTCGCAATGTTTTCTTCGGGCCGTAAAGAGTGCTTCAAAAGTGAAATTCAAATCAGCATCGTAGAAAACATCGCAGCATAGGAGATCGGTGATTCATTTGTATTTGATTGTTATACTTCCTCTCCTACCCCGTCTCTCTCCACGTCTATCTTCCAGTGTGTGTGTGTGTGTGTGTGTGTGTGTGTGTGTGTGTGTGTGTGTGTGTGTGTGTGTGTGTGTTGTGTGTGTGTGTGTATAGCAGAAAGAGAGAGCAGACAAAGATGAACATTTCAGGCGCGTAAATTTTGACCAGTTAGGAATACATCATCTTTGTAGAAACACCCCTGCTTTTCCGCACAGGGCTTCTGCTCGTTCAGGTTTCCACATAAACCTTCAAATGACAACCCGGAGGCACTTGGGGGAGTATGGGGCAAAAGCACGCACGTGTTGATGAGAGACGACTGGTTGAAACCACTTCATCATACAGCTGGCAAAGTGTCATCACACCTCTAGCTCCATAATCACGGAATAGAACAGCGTACAACGCCCAGGCTTGCCTAACACTTGACAG
Organism: Babylonia areolata; assembly: GCF_041734735.1. NCBI lineage: Eukaryota > Metazoa > Mollusca > Gastropoda > Neogastropoda > Buccinidae > Babylonia > Babylonia areolata. Next base: position 25,183,968 of record NC_134881.1, read on the forward strand.
AGGGAAGACAGAAGAGGCCGGACCTCACAGGTCTGGCTGAGGAGGGTGACAAGGGGAAATGACCCTTGTTGCACGACACGAGTTAACACCTCTGCTTTTACGACCCACCTCTGCTTTTGCACACACACACACACACACGCGCACGCGAGCGCGCGCGCACACACAAACACATACACACGCACGCGCACACGCACACATACACACACACGCACACACACACACACACACACACACACACACACACACACACACGCACGCGCGCGCGCACACACTCACACGCACACACACACACACACACGCGCGCGCGCGCTCACACACACACACACACAAACACACACACACAGGTCAATATCATTTCGTATCAGTGATAGTGAAAACACAGTTAAAGAACGGATGGGTTGTTGAGGTTCAATTTGGACCACACCTTTCGAAAGTTAACGGAATTGGCAGCGGTGTTGATTATGTTAGATAATATATCGGAAACGTCCCGAATGAGCCCTGTAAAGGAATTGTACCTAAGCTGAAGCCGCATCTAAAACTGCAATTAGTCGCAATGTTAGAATAAGCGATGCAATTACAACTTAAGTGCAGTGTCTTTGAAGAGAAAAACTGATGTCTCTCTAACGTGATTTGAAAATGACATCAAAATCAACCAGCGGTGATCTATAACCACACATGTTCACTGTAATCATTCTGGTTAAAACGAGAAAAGCTGCATCAATGTTAGGTTCATGAGGCATGCAAATACCCGGTCCCTGTTCAAGAGACCGTGGCATTTTATGTATCGATTAAACCAACAGTTCTGGGGTGGCGAGGGGGTGGAGGGTAGGGTGAAGGAGATGTGGGTGTTCGTTAACCCTTTCACCGCCAAACTCGCATTTGTGCACTGAAAGGTGACCATTCATTGGTCTGTTATCCATGAACCTACTGCTCTTAATGTTCGAAAGTTGGATAGGCCATATTTTCTATACGTCTCAGGGGGGAATCCCCAGCTATTCTTAGCCACTGTCTTTTTCTGTGTTTATACCACAAGGGGATTTTATACTCTAAATTGAATGGTGGTGAAAGGGTTAAACCCAGAACAGGAAGGGATGTGGGGTGGACGTGGGTATATTTTAAATAGTACTTTTTTTTATAAGTAAATAAGTAAATGAATGAATGAATAGATAGATGATTTATCCTCTGTGGTTAAAAAAAAAAAAAAAAAAAAAGAGAGAGAGGGAGAGTCTGTTTCTCATACATTATACCTTGGCCACACTCCTTCTTCTCCTCAAGTACAGCTCTATGCAGCCACTAACAACTCCGAGATGCTGTTCAGTGCCATCAAGGCTGTCTATGGCCCCTTCAAAAGGAGGAACAGCCCCTGTGCTTTCTTCTGATGGCTCTGCTGCCACTCTCAAGGACAAGGAGGTGTCGGCACAAACAAGGTGGGACCGCAGAAACACCTGAATCACTTCACCTCACTCTTTTTTTCCCCCCAGTCCATCATGACTTTAATGTCAGAACAAAGACAAGCATTGATTCTGAAACAAACACATAAACAATTTTTTTTTAAATGACTGACACGGCGGGCATAGAAGATAACAATAGTAGGAAAAAAAATACCCATAAGCAAAAGCTGAGCTTAGCAACACAACTTTTCCCAGAGAAATAGGATGTCACGAGAGAGATTTCGAACTTTTCTGTAAAAAGAAAGAAAGAAAGAAGAAAAAGAAGAAGAAAACCGCATACAGAATGAAGCGAAACTAAACAAAACCAAACAAACAGGAAAACCCGAAGAATCTTGTAGAAGAAAAAATACGATAAAAATCTAAGCTCTCTCTCTCTCTCTCTCTCTCTCTCTCTCTCTCTCTCTATATATATATATATATATATATATATATATATACAGGACTTCACCTCACTCGGTTACACGCGTTAACGCTAGACCTGCTGCGCAAGAGTCAATGTGCCCGTCCTTTGTGACGGCAATTTGTATGCAGTGCCACGTAAACTTATGAGTGATCAGGGAAGGGTTTTGGGGGGGGACTGGATACACCCCGCGACTTCATTCAGTGACGTGGAAGTCGCGTGCTGTTCCTTTCAGGGATACGCGTTGTGCCTGGCTCCAAAAGCCTGCCCACGTTCAGAATGCTTCTTGATTAATGAATGACTTGTGGGCGGTTATTGCTCCGATTTATTCGATTTTTATTCGCACGAATGTCGTCGAAAGGTGGCTAGGTCTTTTTCTCCCTCCTAAATCCAGAGCATTCCACGTTTTCTGAATAGAAACATTATCTGTATGTATCCAAGTGGGAGAGAACAGATGCCCCCTTCAAGGCCTGTCTCGCTTGCTTTGCCGGCCTTCAACTTATGTCTGAATGTTTATCAGGTCGTTGTCCACAACCTCAACTTCTATATCAGTACGTGTAATACTTATTTCCTGAAATTCATCCCTGTCAGTTAATGTGTTTACGCGGATTTGGGAGTGGGGTGGGGGTGGGGGGGGGACATTTTCCTGAAATTCCTGTCTGTCAATTACTGTGTGTACGCGGAGTTTGGATGGATATTTCTAGACATACAAGTAATGTGGCCACTTAGACCGACTTTTTCGACAGTTTGTGTGTATTGCAGCGCTTGTATACATAACTATGGTTGTCGCGGGGAATGACTATGCGAAATGGCTCTCACTCGCTGTGGTGACTTGACCTGTCCCGGTTCGTTAGATGAAGACTCACAATGCCGCAGAACGTCCATTGAACTTCCATGGATCTCCCCACCCTCTAACCAGACCTTTCTGCAACATCATTCTACCCGAAAGAAGAGAGTATTACATATTCATTTAAAATGTCTTTTTATTTTTTTTATTTTTTTTTTTACGACACCACTTGCTTATTTTGCCTTCTATCAAAATATCACTTTTTTCAAGACTTAATTTGCCTTTTGTCCTTTACTTCAGGGAATCTGTTGCCTGTTTTTGTTTCTTTCAAACTGTTATTGGCGTATTGGGTCATGTCTTTCAAACCTTCACATCGCCGGCTGTATGTGTACCAGCAGATTGCTTCCATACAGTACCAGGGAATAAGAACTGGTCCAGAAGCACCACCCTCTCTGACAAGTGGTGTGGTGTGTTGTGCCAGAGAAGAAGAGAGTCGAGAAGAAATCATGTTAAGAAAAAACCCATAGGGAGGTCAGTCTCATATCATAGTATTAGATGAACAGACTATAAACAAATAAACAACCATAGGGAAACATGAAAAAGATATGGATGAAAATATGTCCTTTTTCAATCAGCGGAAAGTGGTAAAAAAACAACAACAAAACATTACGAAAATGGAAGAAATACTAAAAACAACCCAAAAACGACGCTATTCTTTGGAGGAAAGCATCTTCACACGCACACACACACACACACACACACACACACACACACACACACACACACACACACACACACACAGTGGAGTGATAGCCTAGAGGTAACGCGTCCGCATAGGAAACGAGAGAATCAGAGCGCGCTGGTTCGAATCTCGGCTCAGCCGCCGATATTTTCTCCACCTCCACTGGACCTTGAGTGGTGGTCTGCACGGTAGTCATTCGGATGAGACGATAAACCGAGGTCCAGTGTGCAGCATTCACTTAGCGCACGTAAAAGAACCCACGGCAACAAAAAGATTGTTCCTGGCAAAATTCTGTAGAAAAACCACTTCGATAGGAAAAGCAAATAAAACCGCACGCAGGAAAAAATACAAACTAATGGGTGGCGCTGTAGTGTAGCGACGCGCTCTCCCTGGGGAGAGCAGCCCGAATTTCACACAGAGAAATCTGTCGTGATAGAAAGAAATACAAATACAGAGAGAGAGAGAGAGAGAGAGAGAGAGAGAGAGAGAGAGATACAATTCTGGAAACAGAAAAAAAACTGAATACAACAGATTAGACTTTTACAACAAAATGAAAAGAAACTTTTATCAAATTGAGAATTATCTAACTGATAAAATCGATCCTGTTCACAAACAAGCTCTTTGTCAACTCAGAATAAGCGCACATTATTTAAATATCGAACGAAGAAGATAAGCAAACATTCCCAGAGAAGAGAGGTTATGTGATACATGTGAAGTTTCTGAAGATGAATTACATTTCTTAGATACGTGTATCTTATTTCACAGTTTGAGAAACCATCTAATTACAACTGTACAACAGTACGATCATCAATCAAATGTGATCACAAGAAAATTATAAAACAATATCCAAAAACCAAGTGATTCATTCAACTGCGATGACTGTAAAAAACACACAACCCCCCCCCCAAAAAAAAACAACCACACACACAAAAAACACACACACACTCGCGAACTATGTTTCATTGCATGTGTATTAGATGATGACAGTTTATTTCTTTGTTCCTTTTGTTCTTTGTTGTGTCTATTAATCCTTCGGGATTTTATGACAATACATGAAGTCAAGTCAAGTCAAGTCATACACATTACACCACACCACACACACAAAGAGACAGATTACATAAAGAACACTTTATTACGTAGAGCAGTGTGTGTTTTTATATGTACTTGCTTCTTTGAAATGATAATCAACCCAGAACATTTTATGTGGAAGAATTACTAATCACTTTTCTGCATATGTAATGATAAGATGGCGTGAATGGGTTTACGCGTGCACATATGTACATATTTTGGCACACATGCATCTGTGAATTTGAATTCAAGTGCACGGGAATTTCTTGTTGGAATCAGCAACAATGACATCATATTCACGCGCGTGTGTGTGTGTGTGTGTGTGTGTGTGTGTGTGTGTGTGTGTGTGTGTGTGTGTGAGAGAGAGAGAGAGAGAGAGAGAGAGAGAGTGTGTGTGTGTGTGTGTGTGTGTGTGTGAAAATGACAGAGAGAACATGAATACATTTTGAATAATGCGCTGGAATACGAGCAGTGTAACATAAACATAGTGCTACGGAGACATTCTTCGGCACAGCATAGAGCGTGTTACCACGCACATATCATCATCATTTTACCGTGCACTGTGTCAGCTTTGTCACAACATATGATTATCATTGTAGGTGTGTGTGATGCGGAGTGTTGACAGGTGCCTAGTCACGGCAGTCAGGCTAGGCGTGACGAGGTCTGTGTGCAGTATACAGGTGCTTTGATTTCATCGCGGTTTTCTGCTTGATTTGCTTTGGTTTCATGGTGGTAATATGCTTGAGTTGCTTCCATCTCTTAGCGGTTATCTGTTTGATTTCACAGTGGTTATCTGTTTTCAGTTGTTTTGATTTCATGGCGGTAATCTGCTTGAGGACAACAATAAACATTCAGCCTATGGGAATAAAGACAATTTGTCGTTTTTTGTTGTTGTTGTTTTTATTTTTTCGTTGTTGTGCGATGTGAAACTATGGTCTGTTTGTGTATTCTGTTTTGTTTGTTAAGCCAATTATGATTATTACAATTATCATCAGTGTCATCATTATCTATTCATTTATTTCTCTGACTATTAATCCACCCCCGTCTCAGTCAGTCAGTCTGTCTGTCTGTCTGTCTGTCTCTGTCTCTCTCTCTCTCTCTGTGCCTGTCTCGTTCTCTGTCTGGTGTGTAAAATGTGACTGGATTGCTGTTTTGCTAATTGAAGCTGTAGAAGTCGTGACACGGTGTGGACGAATTGCACGTGCAAGGCCTCAGTGTCCTCCGTGCTGTCACGTTGTCAAAGAGGAGAGAAGGTCAAGTGAGATGGAAGACAGCTCGACAAGAAAGACAACCCTCCCGCCCCCCCGGGCCCCCCCGGGCCCCCACCCCTCCACCCCCAATCCCTCGCGGCCCGCATCCACGCGCCACACGGATCCCGAAGCTGTGTGTGTGTGTGTGTACATACCACATGCATTCTCCCCTTACACATGCGCGCGTGCACACACACACACACACACACACACACACACAACCCACAGGAAGGGCGAAAAAGTTTGGACGGTCGGAACAGTGAGATGGAATGTATGTGTTGAATGTTGCCATTCGCCAAACACACACGCATGCATAAACACTCTGCAAGCACGTCAGCAGAATAATATGGGGGGGAAAAGAAGATCAACACACACACACACACACACACACACACACAACATACGCACACTGCAGTGAGAAAGGGGGAATGGGAGGGGGTGGGTTAGGATGAACACAGTTCAAACGGGTCACACACACACACACACACACACACACACGCACGCACGCACGCACACACACACACACACACACACACACACACGCACGCACGCACGCACACACACACACACACACACACAGAAAAGTGGAAGGGATGAGGGGGCAAGAGACCTTGAAGCAAACAGTCTGGCGTTGTGACGCACGAGCAGAGATACGTCACAAGCAACAAGACAACAGCAAGGAGGAGCAAGAGAAGTGTCCACTTTGCTGTCAGTTTGCTCTCCAATCCCCACCCCCCACCCCCCGAACCCCCCTCCTCTGAGAACCCGAGAACGTGCAAACACCAAGGGCAGATTCCCTCTCTCCAAACACCCCACACAGCCAGTGAAGTCGTCGATGGAAGAATATTCCCTCCCCCCCCCCTTCTGTTTTGACATCCGGCGAAAAAAAAAAGTTCTTGCGTCACACATTGTACTGCTCCACGCGATTCTTGTTTGTCCCCCTTGGTCTTGTGTTCATGTATATTTTTCATGGGGAAATTGGTAGAGTGGGGGGGAGAGAGAGCAGAGTTTTGGAGGTGGAGGGGTGGTGCGGCTGGTGAGAGAATCAGTGAACGGGAGACCCAGCTCCTGTTCATGTAAGGGAGACTATCGAAATAAAACTACCTCTGCTCTCTGACCACAGATTGAGTTTCCTCCCTTAAACTCTCTCCCTCTCTCTTCCTTTCTCTCCACTTCTTTCTTTCTCTTTCATTTTCTGCGTCACTCTCTGTCGGCCTAGCTTTCTTTCTTTCTTTTTTCTGTCTCTCCTCCTCCTTTCACCCTGTCATCCCTATCAACAATCCTCTTGCTTGTCTTCTGACTATAATAATTGATGGTGAAGTTTTCACTTCATCAGTGCCTTGTGAGCACAGTTCATCTTTATATACATTATTTTTGGTCTGTTACAACGGGTGCCTGCATGGCTCAGTAGGCTGATCACCGTTCTCACAATCAGATGGCTGTGAGTTCGAGTCTCCGGGTACGCCCAAAATGTGAAGAATAGGAATGTAGGATAAAATGAAAAAACAAAACAAACAAGAACAAGAAAAAAAACAAAAACAAACAAACAAAAAAACCCCCACAGAAATAGGATTAAACAAACAAATAACCCCCCCCCCCCACCAAAAAAAAAAAAAAAAAAAAAAAAATACAAATTTTAAAAATTAAAAATAAAGAAATAAAATAAAATTTAAAAACAAGCAAAAGAAAAAAAAGTAGAAAGATGTGAAAAACCAAATTGGAAAAAGAATTGAAAATTAGCTTTTCTTCTTTTTCTTTACATATATATGCAAAGATATATATGTGTATGTGTGTGTGTGCATGCGTATATATGCGTTGTAAAAAGCAAAATCAATCAGCCAAGACTAATCACATCCAGCTTTTGGGATTTTCGAGATGCTCCCCTCCGGTCGACGGTAAAGAAGTACATAGACGAAAACCAATCGCTTCGCCAATAGCTTTTTCCCCAAAGTGGTCAATGCCCTGTCTCTCGAACAAATCCAGTATGACTGGATAGAATTGTGAAATCAACAACCATCTACCTGAGGATTTAGTCATTAGCCCCATCCACATGTTTCTGTTGAAACGCGCGCGCGTGTGCCTGTGTGTGTGTGTGTGTGTGTGTGTGTGTGTGTGTGCGCGTGCGCGTGCGTGTGTGTGTGTGTGTGTGTGTGTGTGTGTGTGTGTGTGTGTGTGTGTGTGTGTGGTGTCTGTGTATGATTTTCGATTTTTGTTTGTACTTTTTATGTACTATCCCCCCCTAATATTCCTTGTGACCTCGGTACACTTGGTAAGAAAGACATATTCTATTCTATTCTGTTAATGTCTTGTGCTCCTTTCAGATTTGACCCATAGCTGTTCTCTATCTGTGTACTTGTATGTGTGAATATGTGAGCATCAAAGTGAGTAATGAAAAGAGTTTCCGGGGGGCTGGTGTACTGTCCGGTTTGTTTTCACGAGGAGGACAGTGTTTAGGGGGTCACTGTCTGGGTTTCCGCCCGTGCACAGCTCTCTGGTAAAACAGAAGGCTTAGGCTACAGTATCATGAGTTGAAGCGGTTTGATGGTAGGGAATTGTGTCTGTTTCTGTGCTTACATCTACACTTGTAGGTTTGTCCTGAATCTCAGAGGGTGTTTGTGTGGATGATGTCACACTTTTCTTCTCTTCTAGTTTAGATTTATTTAAACTTCAGAGTTTATTGACCCTAGCTGCGAAGGAGTCAATGACCACGACTGCTGTTGCCCGAATGAGAGCGAAGGCTGTTCGTACATGGCTCCAGTTTAATGTTTCTCTGGCGGATTAGACGTATCAGATGTTCTTCGCAAGCCAGCGAGTCTTAGAATTATAATGTATTGTATTGTTTTGTATTGCGTTGCGTTGCGTTGTATAGTATAGTATAGTATAGTAGTATAGTATTGTGTAGTATAGTATCTAGGGGGCAAAATTGTACTGGCTGTTAATGCTGCATCCATGGGGGCTAGCTGGCCTTTGGGAACCATTCCCAACGCCGACTGTCCTAAACCCCTCCTGGCCGAGAGAGTGGGGATGTAACTTGGGCAAGACACTCTCCGCTATAACCAAATTTTAACCCATATAGTCGGGACAGCAGTTACCCCCTCTGCTGTTCTGATGGTCATAGTGGAACACGACTGACTGTCATACATATATAGTATTGTGCTGTGTTGTGTTGTATTATGTTGTTATTGTATTGTATTGTATTGTATTGTATTGAATCACGACAGATATATCTGTATGACCGTGACATTCATGTGGCTCTCCCCGAGAAAAAAAACAAAAAACCGACGCGTCGCCACAGTGCAGGGACAGCCCTTCCCCCCTCCCACCTTTTCCTTGTCTGGAACCGTATTTGTTTAATTAATAAAGTGGATTTTTCATCATGTCTTTTGCCAGGGACAATCTTTTTTTTTCTTTTCTTTTTTTTTTGCTGTGAGTTCTTTAACGTGCGCAAGGTACATACCGAGTGCACACGGACATCGGTTTATCATAGCTCTGAACCTGTTTGTTGGGATGGCCATAGTAACTGATCGATCGTGGACACAGTGACAAATGCGTTAGAACTTTTTCGTGTTAGTTACATGGGAAGAAAATGTAAAATTTTCATGTACTCCCACAGGGTGTTTAGAAATAAACATGTCTTGTCTGGGACCCTTTGACGACTACCGGTAACTCAGTGTCAAATCTCGACGTTCGAGTGTCACGTGCAGCGAACAGAAAGAATACTAATGACGGGACGTGTGCGTGTGCACTGAGTGACGACAGCAAGAGGAATGCACTGAGCCTTGACATTGTCCGGATCCTCACACTGCGGGGCAAGCCAGCCACACAGGAAGCTGTTTCCTGTCCTCGTGATTTGGTTCGAAAGGGTCGGGACGTCACCAACCTATCCTCTTCTGTCAGTTTGGGGAGAAAGGGGGTTGAGGGTGTGTGTGTGTCTGCGTGTGTGGGGTGGGGGTGGGGATGGAGGGTGGGGGCTTGGAGGGTGGGGGAGGGGGAGAGGGAGGGGGCACGGGGGGCGGGGGGGTAGGGGAGTGTCTGGGGTTTACTTTAAACGGAGGAGGAGATGAAGAGAAAGTGAAGATTGAATCGAGAGAGAGACTGGGGGCGGGGGACGTCAAGAGCGACGGACAAAGAGAGAAAGAGGGAGAGGGGGGAGAGAGAGAGAGAGAGAGGGAGAGAGGGAGAGAGAGACAGAGGGAGAGAGAGAGAGCGAGAGAGAGAGGGAGAGAGAGAGAGGGAGAGAGAGAGAGAGAGACTGGGGGCGGGGGACGTCAAGAGCGACGGACAGAGAGAGAGAGAGGGAGAGGGGGGAGAGAGAGAGGGGAGAGAGAGAGAGAGAGGGAGAGAGAGAGGGAGATAGAGAGAGAGACTGGGGGCGGGGGACGTCAAGAGCGACGGACAGAGAGAGAGAGAGAGAGGGAGAGAGAGAGAGGGAGAGAGAGAGGGAGAGAGAGGGAGAGAGAGAGAGCGAGAGAGAGGGAGAGAGAGAGGGAGAGAGAGAGAGAGAGGGAGATAGAGAGGGGGAGAGGGAGAGAGAGAGAGGGAGAGAGAGGGAGAGAGGGAGGGGGAGAGGGAGAGAGAGAGAGCGAGAGAGAGGGAGAGAGAGAGCGAGGGAGAGAGAGAGAGGGCGAGAGAGAGGGAGAGAGTGAGAGAGAGAGAGATGGGGAGAGAGAGAGAGGGAGAGAGAGAGACACACACAGAGAGAGGGAGAGATAGAGGGAGAGAGAAAGCGAGAGGGAGGGAGAGAAAGAGAGGGACAAAGACAGAGCGAGAGAGAGAGAGAGAGAGAGAGAGAGAGAGAGAGAGAGAGAGAGAGAGAGAGAGAGAGAGAGACAAGACAAGACAAAACAAAATCTTTAGTATCGAGGGTAAGTAACAAGTAGCAAGTAGCATGCTTTTTTACATCCAGCCCTCGCCCTAAAGAGGGAATGAAAGAGGGAGAGAGAGTGGGAGAGAGACAGGCAGACCGACAGACAGACAGAGACGGGTATGGAGTGAGAAGGGTGCTAAAGAGAGTCGGGTGGTTGTGACAACTGAGGTACTTGGATAATGGCAGAGAATTATAATCTATCTGTGCACCTTCTTCAAGCGGGAAAACCCCCCAAAACTCTTTGATCGTCTCCACTGGTCTTGTTGGGGTTTTTTTTTATTGACAAGTTGAGTATTTGATTATGATCAAATAATATATGATATGATATGATCTACTATTCTATATCATAGAATAAATCAGGCGATCAGCCAGTCAGCCAATCAATCAGTCATCAGTCAACCCATCCTTCAATTGACCATTCAGTTGTTCAAGCAGTCACTCCTTTGAACAAAGAATCAGTCACAGGTTTCACGTGTTTATTACCAAACAGCGAGGTCATCCAATGATGTCTTGAATTCAACAAAAGATCAAACCAGAGGAGGAGAAACTCAGGTAAACAAACCTAAACCAAAACCTTTCCAACAAGCTTATCGTCTCTAAGGTTAAGTTAACTGTTTAGGACTTGGATCATATTTCTTTATTCATGTATCTATTGAAGCTCTATGCGCTTTACAATAACACTAAAAAGCATTCACGCAAACACTCCCACACAAACATACACATATTTCTCAAAACTTACTTCAGAGATTACATTTAAAAGAGATCACGTCTTAAAGTGAATCAAATAATATATCACATGTAAACAGTTAAAACAAGAAACAATGACAGCAATTACAACAGAAGGAGAGAGGGGTGCATGTTCCATTGCTTTACATGACAGCTAGCAATTGCATATGTGAAAGTTATGTTCATGTCCTGTTTTAGAAAAGGAAACAAAGTTGACCAAAGCACAATAAGGGGAAATAATGACGAACAAAACTAGGATATGTCGCACACATAGACAGGCACACACAAACACAGGTGCGCGCACACACACCGAACAAATCCCGTCTAATATCACTAAACAACGAAAAGACGTTAAACTAAACTAAACGACACACACATACACACACAGAGAGACACCTCCACCCGCCCTCCCTCCTTAACTTCCTTACCCCCATGTGGTCCCACAATATGTACAACAAAAAACAAGCAAACAACAACAACAACAACAATCAATCAAAGAAACAAACAAACCGGGAAATCGCTGCAAAATGAGAGTGAAACTATAATACAAGAAAGACACAGACACAGCCAGAAACGTCTCCCCGGGGGACAATTTCACCGCTGGAAATGTTCCCCGGGGACTTTCTCACCGTTCATAATGTCCCCCCCCCCCCCCCCCCGCTCCCCCTCCACCCCCCCCCCCCCTCGCGGACATTTCCAGCGGCCAAAATGCCCCACTTCTTGTGTCTTTAGCCATTTTCAGAGTTGGGGGACATTTCAGAACGAGCCTAAAACGCAAGAAGAGGGACATTCTGGCCACTGAAAATATTCGCAGCGGACATTATGAACGGTGAGAAAGTCCCCGGGGGACATTTCCAGCGATCAAATTGCCCCCCGGCGACGTTTCCAGGTGGGGGGGGGATAATCTAGGAATGTGTTGATGGAAGAACACGTGGAACAATTCGCCACTCGTGCATCTATGGCACCAAACGGGGAGGGTGTGTGGGGGGGGGAAGGGCCAGGCGGAGGGGGCGGGGGTGGGGGGGACCCAGCAGGGTGTGGGAGTAGGGGGTGTGGGCATCGTGAGGATCACGTGATGTCACATCATGGCCACGCTGTGTGTGTGTGTGTGTGGGGGGGGGGGGGCGTTGGGAAGGGGGGACAGTTGTGGAGAGGGGGGGACGGGCCAGCAACGGGGGGTGTGTGGGGGGGGTGACCCTGCAGGGTGTGGGAGTAGGGGGTGTGGGCATCGTGAGGATCACGTGATGTCACATCATGGCCACGCTGTGTGTGTGTGTGTGTGTGTGTGTGTGTTTGTGTGGAGGAGGGGGAGGGACTAGAGATGGGGGCGAGGGGGGGAGGCTGAGGAAGGCTTTGTGGGGATGAAGGTGGATCATTAGTTTTGGATCATTCACGCTGTGGCTTCTCTTCTGAGAGAAAGAGGTGGGGTTAGGGAGAGGAGTATCAGTATCAGTATCAGTAGCTCAAGGAGGCGTCACTGCGTTCGGTCAAATCCATATACGCTACACCACATCTGCCAAGCAGATGCCTGGCTAGCAGCGTAACCCAAAGCGCTTAGTCAGGCCTTGAGAAAAAAAAAATAGGAGAGGAGGGGACTGGGAAATAATCAAATCAAATCAATAAATCAGTCAATGAATGAGTTAATCAATCAAAAGGATTTTATCATTCCACATGGAAATTTATGTGTTTTGGGGGGTTGGGTGGGTGGGGATTGGGAGGGTCTTAGCTGCAGGAGAGATCCCTTCAGTGGGACTTGGGGGGGAAAACGACGCAAGGCGATTATAGACATACATCTGATGGTTTGCAATGTTATCCATCTCCCAGCTAATATCCAATGCTCACGTGAGTCACGTGACCCAAGCGGAAGCACGAAGCCTTTGTACACGATAGAACATAATTGACGAAAACTGCGGGAAAGAGTCAGAAAGCTCGTGACATGAAAACGACACATGTCGCGAAGATAAGTTTACTTAACTATGTCTTTTGTACATGAATGAGAGGAGCTGGATACAGCAATTCCCAAACTCAGGGTTTGGTGTTGCGATGCAGATTCTTCAGGGACACTACCACCACGCCTTTGTTCATCGGCTGGGCGTACACGTCTCCCGCTGGACACACCACGTGCGGCACACCACTCTGCTTTCCCTCCTCGCCCCCTGACCCCACACACCTGCCCGGGTGGTCGCCTTCTCCTCCTGAACCGTTAGCGGCAACAACGTGTGGTGCTGAACACGTGGGGCGTTCAGCTTCCTCCTGTTCGGAAGAGACTGTGACGGGCCCCTCCTCCTCCAAGCTGGGTGCAGCTCGCGGTACAGGACACGTGGCAGACCCAGCTCCATCAGTGCAATCTCCTTGGGGAGGTGGGAGCTCAGCTTGGGGACTTGCGCTCTCTGCGGAACTGGTTGGAAGCATGTTGACGACGTCTTCCACTTCTTCGTAGTCGCCCGGGCGTGGTGGCTTGGGTAGTGTGCTGGGCGGGACAGACACGCCTGCACGAAGACCAGCGCACGTGCTTTGTCCAGCCAGCACAGGACCTGCCGATGCCGTGGTGCCCTTCTTATGGGCAGTGGTGTTGGTGTTGGCTGCCTCCGCTGCATGGTCCTCTTTCTCGGTCTCCCGAACCGGCTCAGAGTAGATCCTGGCATCTTCGTGTGTGTCTGCGCCTTGAGAAGATGACGCGTCAATCTGCCGACGAGCCGCGCTGGGAGACCGCGTCAACACTACGACCTTCACGGCGAGCTCGTCCCCGTCTTTGTGGTTGTGGTCGTTGCACAGAGGGATGGTGGCCGCGTCGTTCTGTACGAGAGGGATCACCTCGGCATAGTCGCTGCCGCGTAGAGGCTTTGGCTGGGTGTACTCGGCACTGGAAGGTCTGGGGCCGACGCGGCGAGGGGCGGTGGTGGTGGAGGAGGAGGATGAGGATGAGAGGGCCGCAGGAGTCAGCGGCTTGAGTTGCCTGCCCCTGGTCTGCGCCAGACGGGCCTGGAGGTCGGCCAGATGGGCCTCGCGGTGGGCACGAGCGGCGACTGAGTCCTCGGGCTGGTCCCAGTCCCCCGTGCTGTGGAAGGACGGCTTCTGGCGAATCCTCAGTCTGCCGGACCTGTCGGGAGACATGCAGAAGGGTTACACAGAGGGGGTCACAGAGAGAGGGGGTACACAGAGAGGGAGGTACACAGAGGGGGGGGGGGGAGGGGGCGTACACAGAGAGGGGGGTCACAGAGAGGGGGGTACACAGAGGGGGGGGGGGGTACACAGAGAGGGGGGTTACAGAGAGAGGGGGTTACAGAGAGAGGGGTTGGGTTTTTCCTTTCCCTTCACTTTCTTCTAAGTCAGTGGAATGAAGTTAGCATCCAGCACGGACAAAAGAGTGCACACACACACACACACACACACACACACACACACACACACACCACACACGCACAGAGGTTGGCGAACAATCACTGCAGAGACAGACAAACAGACATGGCGTGCTCACTTTTTGAGGACGAAGAGAAGCAAGGCCACCAGGGAGAAGATGACAAGGCACGTGACACCCGTCATCCCCACTGCTGTCGCCAACTCTGGTGTCAACAGAGAGACAGAGAGAGAGAGAGAGGGGGGGGAGGGAGAGGAAGAAGAGGGGGTCTTCACGTCAGCAACACACACACACACACACACACACACACACACACCTGAATACAACACATACACACACACACACACACCTGTATACAACACACACACACACACACCTGTAAGCAACACACACACACACACACACACACACACACACACACACACACCTGTATACAACACACACACCTGTATACAACACACACACACACACACACACATTACCTGTATAAAACACACACACAAACACACACACACACAGACGCACACACACACAACACACACACACGAACCTATATACAACACCTACCCACACCCACCCCCCACCCCA
Organism: Babylonia areolata; assembly: GCF_041734735.1. Classification (NCBI taxonomy): domain Eukaryota; kingdom Metazoa; phylum Mollusca; class Gastropoda; order Neogastropoda; family Buccinidae; genus Babylonia; species Babylonia areolata. The sequence goes on from NC_134881.1 coordinate 25,199,205, forward strand.
CCCACCCACACACACATGCGCGCGCAAGCATGCACAGGTAGGCATACGCACGTATAAGTATGTGTGTGCGCGCGCCCACACACTCTTTCCGCACACACACACACACACACACACACACACACACACACACACAGACGCAAGCATGCACACTCACACGCCTCACACACATTCAATCTTGTTCGTACCAACATCAGCTTCTGTGAACGTCTTTGGCTTTGATCCCTTAAGGTCTTGCTTACCTGAAAATGGAAATGAATTCATAGATCTATAAGAATAAAATATAATTAAAAACAGTTAAGTTCCGCTACATCTTGAGATTGACTTCCCATTGAATTGGCATAATTTCAGTGCAAGTGGCTAATGTTTGCAGAAGTATACCTTATATACTTAGTAGAAGTTCTTGCCATATTTACTAAAATGATAAAATGTCTCCCTTGGATAACCTTATTAGTATGCGAGACTTAAGTGCTAAGGTTTTGAAGAAAAAAACAACAACAAAAAAACAATATTATTTTACAATTAAAATTTATTTGTTTGGGGAAAAATGTACTTTATCAATTTTTTTTTTGTAATCTAACAAGAAGTGCCCACAGCATTATGACTGTAATGAGTGTGAAGAACTGATATATTTTTTTCTATTTTAAAGCCAAATTTGGTGTCAATAGACAATGCGCTTCCAGAGAAAATGACAATGATACAGTTTACCACACACACACACACACACACACACACACAACGGAAGATGGGTTATTACAAAGGCTCACATTGTTTATACACGTGAGCCAAAAAAGCGGAAAGTTTATAAAAAATTAAAAAAATATTAGTGGGGCCTCCAACCTCCTCTTTTTTCCCACTTTTTCTTTTCTTTTCTTTTTTTCCTTTTCTTTCTTTTTTTTTCTCTTTTTCCCACATCTTTCTTTTTCTTCTTTCACAGACTCATATTTACCTTTCATGCACCACTTTCCCCCACACACCTTAACCAATCACTTTCATTCTTTCCTCTATCGTCTGGCGCAGCAATTGCCCCAGTGTGTCTTGAGGCATGCATTTTAAGAATATTCGATGTCTGTGTACATTTGCCAGGGTTTTTTGATGTTCTAGTGTTCTTATGTATGCATGCTAAACATGTATGACAAGTGATTACATCTGTCTGGGTTTATTGTTGCCCTTGTGGGCGGAAAGGTAAATCAAAAGATAATCCATCAATTCTGCTTATCCATTTTTCGTGCATGTTACCACAGAAAACATTTCGTGATGTATATTTCATATCACAGACGTTAAACTCCTTGTATCCTCATGTGATAACGAACCATAATGACAACAACGCAGCAGCAACATAACACTGACAACAAAAAGAACAAATGCACTTACGACAGTCAATTAGGTAGTGTAGAGGCGTGTTGCAAGGCCTATTTTCCAAGAACACATGGGAAGCGTTCCGCGTCAGGGCCGGGCACTCCGCTCCTTCTCTGCTCTTGTCTCCTGTCAGCTGTTCTCTCCCTTCGCTTCCTGAGCAGAGCACAGTGACCGACACTTCGAGGTGGGTTTGACTTGAGCGATTAGTCACGGTTTTCAATTTTTTATTTAAAAAAATCTTTATATAATAACCTTTTTATTCAAAATTTTACAAATATAATAGCAACAAAAAGGCAAACAAGAAAAACAAACAAAAAAACAACAAACAACAACAAAAAAAAAAAAAAAAAAAAAAAAAAAAAAATCTGAATTGAAGAACATACATGGAACACTATTACGTAAATTGCCAAAGAGTAAAATAATTATTATAATTTATATCTATATATACGTGTCCACATCCACACACACACACTGACACACACACAACAACATACAAGACAAAAAACGCAAGTCACGTTGTTTATTACAACTTGCATGTTTGTTTGTCATGTCTGTCTTACACACACACACACACACACACACACACACACACACAGGGAGAGAATGAGACAAAGGGAGGGGGTAGACGAGATCAGACAAAATCTTTATCAACGGAGGCAACTTGTATGCTGTTTCATATCCAGCTCTCATCCTAACGAAGGACTTAAAACGAAAACAGCGCTCAGTTATTTAAAAAACAACAACAAAAAAACCCAAAAAACCAAACAAAATAAAACGACACAGACACATAGACACAGACACACACAGAGTGACAGAGCGATAGAGACAAACAACAGACACATAGACACAGACACAGACACACACAGAGTGACAGAGCGATAGAGACAAACAACAGACACATAGACACAGACACATAGACACAGACACAGACAGAGTGACAGAGCGATAGAGACAAACAACAGACACACAGACACAGACACACACAGAGTGACAGAGCGATAGAGACAAACAACAGACACATAGACACAGACACAGACACACACAGAGTGACAGAGCGATAGAGACAAACAACAGACACATAGACACAGACACATAGACACAGACACAGACAGAGTGACAGAGCGATAGAGACAAACAACAGACACATAGACACAGACACATAGACACAGACACAGACAGAGTGACAGAGCGATAGAGACAAACAACAGACAAATACGCAGACAGAACAGACGGACAGACATAAATAGTGTTTTTGAAAATGAAGTCACAAACCATCCTGTTTCAACCAGCTGTAAGTCGTCTTGAATTCCAGACTGAGCCAGAAAGACACACTGTGGAGATTCTGGATGGGTACATGCTTCAACATGCGGTACAACTTCTTAAAGAACTGTTTTAGGCCTGTGTTTCCATCAGGATTGTGAGCTGGAAGAGAGCTGTCAATTCCATCCGCAGAGCAATGTATTTTTCCTTTTCTGTAATTTGTATAGCCACCCTCATTGGCTTCGGGTGTGAAGCCATTTCTGACTGAAATAAGAAACAATTCAGTGAAATCACACAAACTTGCAAAGAATGTCACAGTGCATGATGGAATTAAAAATTCAGTCTATCTTTGTCTCTTTGCCTGCCTGTCTGTCTATATCTCACTTTCTCTTCCTCTTTGTCTGTCTGTCTGTCTCTTGTGTGTGTGTGTGTGTATATATATTATGTGCGTGCGCATGTGTGTGCGTGCGCATGTGTGTGTGTGTGTGTGTGTGTGTGTGTGTGTGTGTGTGTGTGTGCGTGTGTGTGTGTGTGTGTGTGTGTGTGTGTGTGTGAAATCGCATTGTATTGTATTGTAGTGTATATCTAGAAAAGGAAAACCCATTCCAAATTCATGAATGAAGGTTGCTTAGATTTTCGAAGAACTTTACCAAGAGCTACAGGGCAGTCCGCTGTGTGCATGTACCTTCCTCTGTCATTTCCATGCAGTTATCTAACTCGTTCGTTCCGCCCCAAATCTGACTTTTTACTTTACCCTTGGGGTCGCAAATCTTTATCATTCAATCATATTCCGTGGCCTAGCATGCAACAAATTTTCATGGAAATACACCAATGCTTTCTTTATGTAGAAATATCACACTGAGTGCTGCTGTTTGCTCTGTCTCCCCAAGGTGAAAAATCCTTCAACGCCCTCCCCCTCACGCCCCCCCCCCCCATCCCCATCCCTCTCCCCTTCCCCCTGCATTTCGATACTGTCCATACACTCGAGTAAATGTCACAATGTATTCACTGCATTGTTCGTGAAATGGAGGCCTCAGCTGGGTTGTATGACCGATCTTAGCAGCACTCAGAATTTTCCTAAATTTCCGCGGCTAATTCCAAAGACTTAGTAACATTGTTAACGCTAAGCAATAAGAATTCATTCGTAGATCTCCGCTAATTCCATAGACTTAGTAACATTGTTAACGCTAAGCAATAAGAATTCATTCATAGATCTCCGCTAATTCCATAGACTTAGTAACATTGTTAACGCTAAGCAATAAGAATTCATTCATAGATCTCCGCTAATTCCATAGACTTAGTAACATTGTTGACGCTAAGCAGTGATAATTTTCCTAAATCTTCGCCAATTCCATAGACTTAGGAACACTGTTAACGCTAAACAATAAGAATCTATTCCTAAATCTCCGCTTATTCCACAGACTTACGAACATTGTTAACACTAAGCAGACTTAGCGCTGTTCAAAATCGCTCGTGCAACCAAACCCTGTACATACCGCAGATGACAGTGGAGTTGTCGTTGCATGACGTTGGGGTGATGACAAGGTTTCCCTGGTCTCGGAATCTGCCCGTGAAACATGTGCCTGTCCTGAGCTTTTCTTGACCAAGTTTAACAGACGGCAGATCCTCTGAGAAAAAGAAAAAAATAACATTTGTCAACAGTACTCTTATCCTGCTCTTCACCATGGTCATTGTTAGAAGAGACAAAAGAAGGAAGCGGGAGGAAAGGAGGAAGGGAGGAGGAGGAGGAGCAGGAGGGGGAAGAGGTGGTGGAGAAAGAGGAGGATTTATATCGATCACTGAACCGGCAAAAGCAGAATAAGAGGAAGGTGCATTTGTATTCTAAGTGGTCTTTTATTAAAAACTTTAGTTATTACTGATCTATTAATTGAATCGATCAGACGGGCGCAGTAGCCGAGTGGTTAAAGCGTTGGACTTTCAATCTGAGGGTCTCGGGTTCGAATCTAGGTAACGGCGCCTGGTTTGGTAAAGGGTGGAGATTTTTCCGATCTTCTAGATCAACATATGTGCAGACCTGCTAGTGCCTGAACCCCACTTCGTGTGCATACGCAAGCAGAAGATCAAATAGGTACGTTAAAGATCCTGTAATCCATGTCAGCGTTCGGTGGGTTATGGAAGCAAAAACATACCCTGCATGCACTGCCCGGAAAACGGAGTATGGCTGCGTACATGGCGGGGTAAAAACGGTCGTGCACGTTAAAGTCCACTCGTGTACATACGAGTGAACGTGGGAGTTGCAGCCCACGAACAAAGAAGAAGAAGAGGAATCGATCAAAGTGCTGTGTGTTTTTCGTTTCTCACTGTTGGTCGTGCCCTAAACTGATGTGGAAGGGGAGTGAATACAGTGATAGGAAGTCACTGCTTCGTTGCTCATTGCTTTGATCGTAAGATGCTCGTCTGCCAGTAAAGCTGCCCGTGTGGGTGTAGGTTCGAATCCCGTTCTCGGCTGTTCTCCCAGGTTTGACTGGAAAATCAAACTGAGCGTCTAGTCATTCGGATAGGACGATAAACCGAGGTCCAGTATGCAGCACGCACTTGGCGCACTGGAAAAGAACCCATGGCAATGAGAGTTATCCTCTGGCAAAATTCTTTAGAGGAAATCCCCTGATTGGTGCACAAATTTACATGCATGCACCCAAGGCCTGCCGAACGCGTTGGGTTATATGCTGCTGTCAGGCATCTGCCTAGCAGATGTGGTGTAGCGTACATGGATTTGTCCGAACGCTGTTTTCTGAGAACCTGAAACAGAAACTATGCTTTCATGGGAATGACGGTGTGAAACGACGTTGGATGACAAATACTCCAGTCAAGAACAAGAACAAGAAGAACAAATGTTTTAATTGCGTATAAGCCTGTGACCCGTTGCAAACATAATATACATAAAGAAACCTACACAAGGCACACAAATAAGTAGATAAATAACAGACAGGTAAACAA